>NW_010199852.1:0-4603 GCF_000695765.1 Mesitornis unicolor
GGTTGGCTTAGGATTTGGCATTTTTAGGGATGATTCAGCTGCCTGGAAATTTCAACACCACCATATGCATCCTGGTTTCTGTGTTAAAATGGACCATCAAGAAACCACACAAGAATTTAAGGTTGAAATAAAATAAACCCGCACAAGGGTATTTTGGAGGCATCCCTTTAATCATCAGCCCACAGATTAAGACCAAAGCAGTGCAAGTTTGTCAAGACACCAACACCGATTGCATACATTGATTTTTCTCCTCTTTTGAGTGATTTTTTTTTCCCATAGCTTTGAAGAAAACAAAATCCCTCGTTGCTCACAGGTTTCTTACGCGTGTTTCTAGCAGAAAACACTGATTTTAGAGGTCTGAAGGGTTCTGTTGGATATCACTCTCAACTTTATGCGCTAAAACCCACTTTTTTCTCCCTTTTTTGAGGGCTTTTAGATAAATTTATGAGCATGGGCTGCAACTGAAGTCCTGTGACTGATATTGGGGAGGGCAGAAGTCATGCTTAAGAAATTTATACATTAATATTCTTCTAAGGACGTCAAACTTAAGCTTAACAGATGGGCCCAAGCCCAGTTCTGCTGTATAGATCCAAGCAGTATTTTTATTTCTTTCATTTCCTGTTGTTTACAACAATCACCACTCACATTTGCAAGATAAAAGGCTGAATAAATGAGGAACAAAATGACAGTACGCTCATTTTTGTCGTGCTGGGAAGACATTGGAAAAAGCTCCCAAATTCTCTATACTGCTCAAGTGCTTCAGTCAATTCAGGACATGGCAACACCACGAGAAAACTCAAAATCATCCATAGAAAATATTCTAAGAGACAAGAAAATACTCTCATTTTCAGGAGGGGTTTTTTGTATAATAGGATCTGGAAGTTAAGGAAACTTTATAGGAAGATTATGAAGGCTTATACGTAAGTTCTAATAGCTGAGCTCAATGCAATGCTGCAGCTATCCAAGTTCTAAGGATCATAGGCTCAACAAACCCAAAGAAGCTAACAGGACTGAAAGAAGAATAATATTATTACTGGTCCCAGAGAGAAAAAGTGGGGAAATGGAGGCTTAGTGCCATTTCTTTCCTAAAAATCACAATCAATCAACACTACAAGGTCCTTTTGACTCCAAGCACCATCCTCCACTCGACAGCAGTACCTCATGCGTCTCAAATTCACTGTATGGGGTCCCTCTGAAGACCACAAAATCATTACGGTTGGAAAAGCCCTCCAAGATCAGGTCCAATGGTCAACCCAACCCCACCATGGCCACTAAATCGTGTCCCCAAGTGCTACATCCACACGGTTTTTGGACCCCTACAGGGATGGGGACTCCACCACTGCCCTGGGCAGCTGAGTCCAGATCACCCAGTCCAGACGCAGAGGAGATCACCCAAGAACACATCCAGGAGTCATTTATATCGTGCTATTGCTTCATTAATTACCACACAGCTCTAACTCCCACACAGCTTCTCAAGTCACTGAAGCTCTTAAGAGTAAATTACGGGTTAGGATCACACGAGTTACTTGAGGAGCAACAACCAAAGTCGATGGAGCCTTTCGCTGAGGGAGGAGAACCACGTCGCTGACTTAAGTATAGGAAACTAACAGGAATTTTCACGTGCGGGCCCCTGGAAAAGCTTCCACGTGTGGGCCCCCGGAAAAGCTTCCACGTGTGGGCCCCTGGAAAAGCTTTTGGAGACCAGAGAGAAAGGAGGGCATTTCTAAGAGGTTCACCCTGTCTTCAAGTTCTGAGCTTGGTCACTGAACTGGATTTCAAATTCACCTGCAAAGAAACCTTCGGCATCTGATCCGAGACCCAATCCACCACCATTTTCCCCCCCCGACATGTATGAAAGGTATTTAATATTCCATTTTATATTTCTCTCTCCATATATAGGTAGCACAACAGGTTTCATTTACAAGTTATTTCTTATTAAAACATCTGAAGGGTAAAAGTTAGCCAAAAAAAACCCCAAAAAATAAAGCTATTTGTTTGGGTTTTATTGATGATAACACATCTTTAATGTTAAATATTGCAGAATCTGTGTGCTATTCGAGATATATTAATTATATCAGGAAAAAAATTCAAGGCACGAATCTTACTGGTGCAAACAGAACTAAATCCATTTGCAAACCACGTATTGAAGAAATTGGTTTTCCACGGGTTAAAGTCAGATAAAATCTGACTAAAGACCCAATTCAGGGATGTGTTTAAGACCGAGCTCAGCCTCCAGCACCACAATTAAGTGCGATATGAAGACAAAAAATGCTATTAACATTAAGAAATTAGGGAGCCCAAGTCACTGAATGAGTAGTTTCACTGTAATCTTATATAAAGAAGCCAAAAATACCTGTTTTGTAGTGATACAAGAGAACACAAAACCACAAAGCACTGTACAATCCTGTTGCTTCAACAGAGATTTTCCCAGATTTCTTTCATTAGAGCCCTTCAGGTGTAAAAGGAAAGGGTTTGGGTGCCGGGTCTCCCCGAAATTCACTTCTGGAGCTCCACGAATGTAATAAAATTGATATTAAAAAGCTGAGGCACCCTCCTAGAGCTCTTTGAAACCATAAAGGACATTTCCAGGAGGATTTCTTCTATTTCTTCATAGAGCCGGAGTTGCACAGCGAGATCACGACTCTCCAGATACATATAAAGATAATTAGGAGCACAATTCACTTTAATTACTATTTTCGTTCTAATTCAGAACGCACTCGTAATGAAATGCAGAAACCAGAGACGATATGTGGGAAAACAGAGATTTTTTTAAAGCGCGAAACACTAAACTGAACAAGCTTTTTAATATCATCCTCACTAAAACTACTCTGTACCATTTATCAACCGCAGCCAAATAACGACGTGACCTAATTAACGGGGTCCGATTTGGTTTTTCTAAATGACCTTCCAGAATAATTTGGCCGGTTTTAACTTTTTTTAGGGGGGATCTTTAGAGCCTCCAAGGTGGCGCACGGAAGGCCAAAGTTTTGAAGAACAGAGGATTTTTATTTCACCATTTCCACTATCGCGTGTGGGAAAACCAAAGCTGTTTCTTTCCAAAGAATTGAGAAAAATCAAGATTAAAATACCTATTTTTTTCAGTGTTCCAGTTGAGAAATCCGAGTAGGAAATGAGACGCACGGCTCTAAGGAAAAGGAGGTTGGGTTTCAGTAGTGATTGATGGAGATTTCATCAAGCAATAAATCAAGAGTTATCAGGGCAGGTTATGTGGTAAATCATTAAGATCCGTAAGGTAAATACAAGCTGCAATTAAGACTTGTGCTGCAGAAGTCAACGGGCAATGGCAAAACTCACCAGTACAAACCAGTGCTCCTGTGGGGAACGCTGGGAGAGGGGTGAAGGGCAGAGTAGATGGGAAGGGAGATACCCCCGATCCCATCGTCCCCGCGTCGGCACGCGGAGGGCTGATAAGAGAAGATTATTGCGCGTCTCCATGGTTATTAATCCCGGCACGAAACCAAGGGGTCGAGCTCAACTGCAGTTCTAGGAGCTTTGGAACAAAGATCTTGGAAAATACAGGCATGGAAAATAAGGAAATAAAAGCAGTCATTTATATTTAAAGTCAAGAGAAACCCTCGTGGTTTTAATTAAAGGATGCAAGTCTCAACCGAGCCATTTAATTCTGGCTGCGATTTACGAGGATGCACTCACCGAACCGAGTTTGCGTTTAAAAATGCTTTTCATATTCATTATTTCCTACAATTTACTACCTGAATTTAGGCGTTCCCTAAAGCCAGAGGTGAATCATTGCCCTCAAAAGTGGAATTTCTGCTTGGGGACCTGGGGAGGATGCGATATTTGCTGCCATTCTCAGGCAAACCAGCAAATTCAAGTGCACCACCGCCCAAAATCAGCATTAACGGAGCACTCTCTGGTTTAGTTGCTTATTGTGGCGAGGATGGGGATATTTTCCTAAGCACTAATTAATAACTTGAATTTACGATAAGCCTTAAAGCAGCCTTGCAATGAAAATGATGATACATGGTAGTGCCAAACTTAAGGAAATCAAGGCTCTTTCGGGGCGAGGGCCGAGGGCAAATCATGGCCCTTTCTGGGGGAGCAAGGGGAAAAAGGGGGCAAATCTTGGTCCTTTCCCGGGGGCGAGGGAAAAAGGAGGCAAATCTTTGCCCTTTTCCTGGGACGAGGAGAAAGAAAGGGGGCAAATCTTTGCCCTTTTCCGGGGATGAGGGAAAAAGGAGGCAAATCTTGGCCCTTTTCCGGGAAGCGAGGGGAAAAAAGGGGGTAAATCTTTGCCCTTTTCCTGGGATGAGGGAAAGAAGGGGGCAAATCATGGCCCTTACCCAGGGGCGAGGGGAAAAAAAGGGGGCAAATCACGGCCCTTTTCCTGCAGGTGAGGAGAAGAAAGGGGGCAAATCACTGCCATTTTCCTGGGACAAAGAGAAAGAAAGGGGACAAATCTTTGCCCTTTCCCAAGGAGCAAGGGGAAGAAGGGGGCAAACCTTGGCCCTTTTCCTGGGACGAGGGGAAAAAAGGGGGCAAATCTCGGCCCTCTTCCTGGGACGAGGGGAAAAAAGGGGGGCAAACCTTTGCCCCTCTTCCTGGGACAAGGGAAAAAAGGGGG
>NW_010199853.1:0-353 GCF_000695765.1 Mesitornis unicolor
TCCTGGGTCAATCATAAGTCCCAACTGTGATCAGAGACATTAGCTTAGTCAAAACACTAATTTGGGCCCCTGTGCCAATTAAAAATTCTAAACTTATGGGAATATGCCCTTTGCAAAGACATGAAAGGGTTAAGGTTCCGCTTCCCGTCTGGGTTAGGGGAGGTTGCCGGCCCTTTGTATTCCTGGTTTTTCCCCCAAGCAGTTTCCCCAGCCGCCGTCTAGGCTCGGTGCCTGCCTTCATAACAGCGCTCGGGGTGCTTCCAACTTCGATGCCTTTTGCCACAGTCCGTTCGGCCCCGCACCACCAGCTCGTCCCGACCGGCCATTAAAGGGTTCCGGATCCCGGGGATGGT
>NW_010199853.1:942-1481 GCF_000695765.1 Mesitornis unicolor
CGCTAACTGTAACAATGACCAGAGATCAGAGGTGGTCATGTTCTTTATAAGCTGGCGCCTTACCCCCAAAGCTAAAACCTTGCGACATAAGGTATTTCGCTCAGAATTAAATGGGGGTTTAGAGTTTGGTTTATTTGTGCCGGCATGAATTTGATGGATCTGCCGGGGAGGGTCCGGTGGCTTGCCGGAGGTAATCTCAACCCATCCCATGCGGCGTCCATAGTTTACTATTTCTTGGACAAACTCAGTCCAGGTAGGTATATGAACTTGCTCTCTAGGGGGTTGCGCTGCTGCCGCCGCAGCATTCATGGTGCGGTGAAACTGTATACGTTCTTGGGCACTTGCTACATCGGTTTTTAGGCTATCAGGGAGGCCACGAATAAGAGGGGTCAGTCGTTCCGGGTCAATGGGAGCCACCATTGGGGAGAGAATTTTCTCCTCGGTGTCACTACCGTCACACCAACTGTCCTCCCCCCATAGCTCGGGACATTCAGGATGCGCCATTGCCCGGACATGCTGGACTGAGTCGGGATACCGCA
>NW_010199854.1:0-17390 GCF_000695765.1 Mesitornis unicolor
AGGAGGAAGAGGAAGATGAGGAGAAGGAGGAAGAGGATGAGGAAGACCACGCTCACCTATGATGCCGCTGTCCCTGCTCTCCAGCGTGGAGGTGGGGCTGGTGACGGCGCCGTAGGTGCAGTCCTTGGGGGTGACGCTGGTGCTGACGGGTGGGAGCGTGGAGCAGGGGCTGCTGGCGGGGGGCGAGGCGGTGCTGCTGGTCAGCGTGGAGCAGGGGCTGATGCGCTGCGTCACCGCCGAGCTCTGCCAAGGGGACACCAGGAACACGTCACTCCTAAAAAAGGCTCGTGCTTGAGGATTTGGTCTGTGTGGTCAAGTTAAAAGGGCTTTATTGGTCAGCGTCTGCTGTGCCAACCTACACCTGTGGAAAATGCAGGTACTGGGCTTGTTTGCTGCTTCAGAACAGGTCCCAGCTTCCACATTCAATAGGAAACACAAATACCATCAATAAAATGGTATTTACCAGAAGTCTGCTTCCATACTTCAGTATGAATTGAGATGATTTTGTTAATATTGAACCGAAAGTTTTTCTTTAAAAAGCACAAATAAACAAAAGCCACGATGCAGTGAGGTGAACTCTGTGCCTGTTTCAGTGGAGATGTGCAGGGTGGTAAATACACGGCGTGATCTCACCTTCACTTATGGCAAGAAACATCATATACAGGAAATCCTGCAAAGGCCTCTGGGCCATTTCTGTCTGCTCAGAGACCTCCGTGGGGCTGTGATTTTTATTTTGCTCTGTAAATGTTTTCTCCAGTCAAGAAAAACAACAGCGGTTTTACACCCTGGCAAAGCAGCAGCTCAAAATCCCTCATCCAAATGGGAAATAGCCCTTCCCTGCCCAGCTGTGCTCGTCCCACCAGATTATTATTCAGAAATCATCTTAAAATGTCAGGTTTTAATATATCCCTTCCACAAACCTAACTCCCATAGTAGGCAAAGGCCAGGCCCATCTCCCCGTGAAAAGATGAGGATGCACAAAGTAAGCTTTAAAAATAATGGGGTTTTGAGCATACAATCCTCCCTTAAATTTACCTTTGGGCCCCTGCAGCAGGGAGGTGACCCCATCTCTCGCACTGCTGCTGTTTGCTGGAGCTGGCCTCTGCAGACAGGGATTTATTTCCTGTTGTACAATGATGCTGGTCCCAAGGAAGGAAGAGCTGAGGTTAATTCCCCGTTTGGAAGCTGCTTCAATGAGATTTTCTTTTATTTGTTGTGAATACTTCCCTAATAATTGTATGGATTTCACATCATCTGAACCCAGGGTGACCGCAGAGAGCATCACGCTTGCAAACTGCACAACAGCTTTGACATCTCTTTTTTTATTTCTTCCTCGCTATTTCATACTTGCAGATGAAATAAAAGCCTGGGACAGACTTCTGTAAGTAGAACACGTGAAAGGTTTGCTGCTTTTTAAATCAGAAGGCAGATCCCATGTGTAGCTACTGGGAAGTGATCTTATTTGCCCAAGGTCTCCCAATGGGGCTTGTAAAAATCCTTACTCGGAGCACAGCCGAGTGTCCCTGCGAGCGGTGGGATGGGGCCGTGGTACATAGGCACCCCCTGTACCACCCCACCCCTTTGTTTTGACCCCAGCGCGACCGCATCGATCTTAAATTAATTACAGAGCACCCCAAACGGGATTAGCGCATCGACAAACCAGGGATGGAGCAGCAACGTGACAGCTCCACGGGCCTGTTTATCCATCACACAGAGTGACTGCAACGCAGCTGAAAACAATTCAAGGGAATATTTCCACAAATCCATCATCTCCCTCTGGTTTCCACACAAAATCTCCCCCAGTGAAGGTGACGGCAGCCACCACCACATCTTTTGAAGCGCTCAGGAGAAGCAAACCAACGCCTTCCTCTCCCCATCCAGTCTGCAGTGCCACTGGTGGGTCACCGTTACTGTTACTAGGTATTACAAATACATCTCTTTCTTTCCCCAGGAGCCTTCCAGGAATTGCAGGCACGCTGACAGCTCTATGAATTCTGGCTCCCCGTCTATTCTGGTTTCACACACTCGTTCCATCACCGGTATCGTGCCCTCTTCTCAATGAACCTTTTCATCTTCGCACAATGTCATCTTTTCAGACGTCTAAATACCGCATTGATTTTTGCCAATCCGTTTTTCATCTTGCAAAATTCTTTCTACCTCATTAATTCTAGTGGCCAAATTAAAAACTAGAATACTTGAGTGTCAGTATTCAGTGACAATATCCCATTACTTGCTCCCCTTTATGGTTTTCCTCACGTAACCTATGCGAGGCTCTTTAGGGATCGCTGCTATGGAGCAAGCAGATGATTTCACTGAGCTGCTCTATCCCAGCTGACTGGACTCCATCACTACACCTGAGCCATCCAATTTGCTTTTCCCAATATTTTCTCGACCTCACTGACAGTGAATGAATCGAGGAATGAACATCAAGGCTCAGGTACTGCAATTTTGGGGGTCAAAAGGCTCCTTGGATGCTTCTGCTCTGCTATGGTGGGACCACAGCTGGAGGCTAAACCAGGTCTGGCTCCCCAGTATGGAAGATGGGGATACTGGAGTGAGCCCAGTAAAGGACCACAGGGATGAGAGAGAGACTGGAGCATCTGACATGGAGATGGAGATATGGAGATGTTCAAACCCAACTGGAGATGGGTCTGAGCTGACCGTGCTTCAAGCGGGCAGGATCTCCAGAGGTGCCTTCCCATCTACAGCAGCTAAAAATCTCACCAGCCCACATTTGGGATCTTTCAGAACGTGAAGCATTACTGCTATAATAAATCCTTTATGGTGAGTTTTTTTCTACGTCCTTGTTTCATCTGTTATTTTAAAATAATCCCTGCTGAAACTTAACCCAGTACTAATGAAATAACATCCACTAACCTCAAAAGACAGAAAAATTACACTATAAAGCATATTGAAACTCGGTGCCAGAATGATACACATCTCCCTTCCAGCTGATCACATCACTGCTTCATGAACTGCCACAAGTGATATTCCCATAAATTCTTTTATTTCTAGCATTATCAATGCGGCTCCTTAAGAACAAGCTACTTGCAATGGGAAACCACTAAATAACACGGCATGTCACTTGGCATGGATTGACGTGTTTTACTGTGGTATTAATATAGAAAAATGTTCCTCCCTGCAAGTTTTAAATATAAATTCCCATTGACAGAACGTTCTGTATTAGGATTGCTGCTGTTTCATCTGTCACATTTTCCCGAAGCTTTGAAAAATGAACCTGTTCTGTCCCAGTCTCGCTGCCCTCTGTGCTCCTCTGCACAGTTAACAAACAGTCCCCCGAAAAAGTAGGAGAACAAGGATTTATTCTTCACCGTTTGCGATCTCTCATTAAGAAAAGCGCGATTAAGAAAGAGAGTGCGCGCAAAACACGCGATTTCATAGCAATCCGGATTAGAGAACATCTCCTTTGACACATCCAAAATAAGGCAATTGAATGAAAGCGCAACGCGGCGATTCACAGATTGGGGCAGCTTCAGTGAAAACACCTCCACTCCTTATCTTCACTTCAGCTCAAGCACTGGTGAGATTACAAATAATTATTTTCTCGCATGAGAAGGCAAAGCATGGGGAGAATAACAAACAGCAGCCGAGTCCCAGCTTTTGATACAAGGGACGTTTTCTTTGCCCACGCCGTGTAAATTAATGCATTAAAACCTAGAAAATTGCTCTCATTTTTAAATTAAAGTGCAAACCAGTAGTCAAAGCCTCAATCAGGTTTTAATTAATCAATGATCAATGGAAGAATTAATCTTTGCAAATCCCATAAATGTCTTGCTGCATGATTTTCAACACTATTTTAAGTGGGGAAGCTGGAGAAATTCAGTTTGGGAAGGAGAACTGGAGAGGTTTGCAGAAAATTTGCTGCAAGCCAGAAGAGGCTTTAGCTTGGATGGGACTTGTGCTCCTGTCCTGAGGCTCCAGTGGTAGATGGCGAAAGTCAGAGGGGGACCACCAAGAGTGGGAGATGGCTGAGATTATGGAGGAGAGGCTGATGGAGAGGCTTGAAAGAGTCCAGCAGGGCCACAGAGATGATGGAGGGAGTGGAGCATCTCCTGCTGAGGAGCGGCTGAGGGAGCTGGGGCTCTGGAGCTTGGAGCAGAGGAGACTGAGGGGTGCCCTCATTCCTGGGGATCCATTGGGAAAGGGCAGTGTCAGGAGGAAGGAGCCAGGCTCTGCTCTGGGATGGCCAATGCCAGGACAAGGGGCAATGGTCCCAAGCTGGAGCACAGGAGGTTCAAGCTGAAGATGAGGACAAACTTTGTCAGTGTGAGGGTTCTGGAGCATGGCCCAGGCTGCCCAGAGAGGTTGTGGAGTCTCCTTGTCTGCAGACACCCAAAGCCCTGGCCGTGTTCCTGTGTGACTGCTCTGGTGATCCTGCTCTGGCAGGGGTTGCACTGGGGGAGCTTTCCAGGGCCCTTCCAACTCCTGTGATTCCATGAAAGGGCTCGCTTGGCCTGGAGCAGAGACGGCTCAACCACATCTAGAGGTAGCGGTGCCTTCCATGATCTGCAGGGGATTGTAGAGAAGACACAATCATGGTCTTCTCAGAACAGCAAAGGGCAAGGACAAGACGCTACAGCCACAGGTTGTAGCAAGGAAATTTTCTATTAGGGAGAAGAAAAAAGTCCTTCACAATTCGAGTCTCCAAGCCCCAGAGCAGGCTGCACAGAGAGCCCGGTAGCATGTAGCCACAGGATGAGGGGTGATGGTTTTAAACTAGAAAAGGGCAGATTTAGGTTGGATCCGAGGAGAAAGCTCTTCCCCATGAGGTGGTCGATCACTGCACAGGTTGCCCAGAGGTGGTGCAGGCCCCATCCCTGGAGATATTCAAGGCCAGGCTTGATGGGGCCGTGAGCACCCTGATCAATGTCAGGTATCAATGGTACCAATGTCCCTGCTCACTGCAGGGTTGGACTGGATGAGTTGTAAAGGTCCCTTCCAACCCAACACAGTCTGTGACTCGGTGACATCTTCAAAACTGCCTGGCCAAGCCCTGAGCAGCACGGTCCAAGCTTGAAGCCAGCCCTGCTTTCCACAGGAGGAGGGATGAGGTGATCTCCAGAGGTCACTCCCAAACCTGAGTGCTCTGTGATTCTGGGCATCACCGACGGCGGGAGATGCTCACAAAGAAGGAAAAAAAAATTACCTGGGTAATTGAGGACCCAGCCTCTCTTTATCTCCACCAGCACTAATCGCATTCAAAGACCCTGGAAAACTTCTTCAAGCAGAAAAGAGCACACAGCCCAAGGTATCCATCTATTTTAGAGGCCAACTCTCCGCTGTTTCTCTTCAGATTTTTCTTTTATTTATTCTCCAAAGACATCTTTGGCTTTAGAGAAAAGATGGGATTTAAATTTTTGTCAAAAGGCAACAACAAAAGGAACCATTTATAGTAGAAAGCTCTGCTTGGCTTTGAAGTACTCAGTTCAAATAGGTGCCTGTTAGAAGTCCATTTTCTAGCACAATGTGTAGTGAAGTACATTTCAAATCCACCACAACTTGCATAAAAAATTGAATGAAAGCATTAAAAGCTTAATGAACGTGTTAAAGGGAAAACTTCACAAAAACACATCTCGTGGCTCCCAAGCACACTTTAGTCCATGCAGAAGATCAAAAAACTTCTGGTTCAAGTCAACGGCACGAGACCGATGGACCCCAGGACACCGCCCTCCATGAGCACCCCCTGCTCTGTGCCAGGAGCAGTCCTGGGCTCAGGGGGAGAAACCTGGCTCTGAGGGGCACAGGCTGGGACAGAAATCCATGTGTGTCACCAGGGCCACCGCAGCCACTCGGCTTGAATGTACAGAAACCACCTTCACAGGATGGTTTGGTTGGAAGGGACTCTTTAGAGGTCACCCAGTCCAACCCCTACAGTGAGCAGGGACAACCTCAACTCGATCAGGGTGCTCAGAGCCCCATCCAACCTGGCCTTGGATGCTCCTCCAGGGATGGGGCATCCACCACCTCTCTGGTAAAAATGATCCTCACCACCCTCACTGTAAATAATTTCTTCCTTACATCTGGACTAAGTCTCCCCTCTTTTAGTTTAAAACCATTCCCACTTGTCCTGTCGCTACAGGTCCTGTCCCCATCTTTCTCGTAGGCCCCCTTTAAGTACTGGAAGGTTTCTGAGGTCTCCATGGAGCCTTCTCTGCTCCAGGTTGAACAACCCAACTCTCTCAGCCTTTCCTCATAGCAGAGGTGCTCCACCCCTGATCACCTTCGCGGCCTCCTGTGGATCTGCTCCAACAGCTCCACGTCTTTCCTGTGCTGAGGATTCCTCTTGGCTCCCACTTTTCATTGACTCTTTTTTTTAAGGAATTCAGGATGTGAAGTCAGGTCCTGTGAATAATGCCTGTGTTAGATATCTAAGTGACTTCTGCAGAGTCATGCAATGACTCTGTTAAAATAGAGAGAGAATTACCACTGGGCTTCTGAGTGTCACGCTCTTCTGCTATGTACTGGACAGTTAAAACATCTGTCAGTTAAAAGAAAAGAAGGAAAAAAGGGAAAACCTGCCTCCTCGTTTCGCTTTCATCTCACAAGCTCTGCTGGGAGTGGGTGCAATGTCCAGGCTTGAGGAGGAAGAAACGTGGGCAGTTTCCACCAGACAAACATTGCAGCCCTGCCTTTCTGCTGTGTTGCTTTCCAGCCAGCCAGAGGGGACGTAAAACTCCAGCACCATAAAGATTTTATGATTTGCTTTCTGTATCTGTTTTCTAGCATGAAATCACCTTGTTTGGCAAACACGAGCACAACCTGTGACTGACTGTAAAATTCGGCTACCACCACTCACCTCTCCCTCCTGCAGAAACCAGAAGCCTTGACGTAACATCGCTGAAGTAATGTGAAATATTGCACCTAAGATGCCACGGAAGCACGCATTATTTTGGTCACTATAATCCGATTAGAAACACTACCCACTCCTACAACATTTGCAGCAACAGAAAACCAACAGAAGCCGCTGATCCCCGACACATCCACCGCTGCGCTGCAACGATGATTCACCGCCTGACGAGGAGATCCCACCTTGCACCTCAGAACAATTATTTCACCATTACGAGACGCTCAGCTGCCGTCTAATTAGGAAACAGCCGTGCTCCCACGTGCTCGTACCTGGTTCTCGTCCTGCACCTCCATGCTGTACTGGGGCCCTGGCTGAACCTCCGTGACTTTCTCTCCCAGGAGGAAGCCCAGGCGAGTCATGAGTGTGTTCGCTGCCTCATCGACGGAGGGAGGGGGGCCCAGCTCCTGCTCGGTATCACCTAAACAGGAAGAAAAACACATTTAGACAGGAATCGTTGGCCTTGGCTACCGCTCAGTGTTTTCACCAACGAAACGCCGCTAACTTTGCATGCCGCAATGTCAGCATCCGGGTTTTCAGGTTATTCGTGTTCTTCAAGTTTGGTTTAGCATTGTATGCTGGTCATTAATTTTAGGTTACGCATTGCTCCGGCTGTCAATGCCCATTTCCTTCTGACGTTCGCTGTGATTCCTCCTCTCATTGCTCGTTATACTCCCATGGAAGCAAACATGGTCACCGTGCTTTCCCTGCACCGCCCGGGAAATGGGATTTCCTGGCTGGACAAAGGAGAAGGGCGAGCAGAAACTACCTCTAAGTTACTCACAGAGGAACCAAGGCTACTCGTGCCAGAAACACCGCATGAGACACAGACCTGCAACGGGGTTAACGGCAAAGAGCAGGACAGAAAACCCGCGGGCATCTCCAACGTCCACCCGACATGCGTAGGGTTGCGTAGGGTTACGTAGCAAGCTCTGCAGACACCAAACCCACGCAGCCACACTATGGGCCGTGACACAACACAAAATCCACCTGCCAATTCCCCATCAAGTCTATAAAATAGGTCAAAAACAACATCGCAGGTAATTTTTCCTCATTTCTTGCCCACTGAAGAGCAGCACAGAAGCTGCCAGCCAGCAACGCACACCTGGAAAAAGGCCAGGCATGCACGTTGGCATTTCTATACCTTTTTATATAAAAACCAATAAACTATGAAGGTTTCAGACTCACAGTACCAAAAGTTAAGTCGGGTTCTGAAAGTCAAGCTCTCCCCTGCTCGCGCCAGCCGCAGCATTGAAGCCTGAAGGTCAAGTTCTCTCCACGTTACACTGAAGCAATATTGTGTTTGGTGCAGTTGCAGGAGACTAATTAGGATTTGCAATTAGTCTACGGTTAATTATTCATCTGATAATGTACAATCTGGAAAAGAGCCGATCTCCATTTCCCAGCTCCGTCCTGGCTGGGGGGTGCTCCAGCCTGAAGCTACAGTAAAAAGCGGCTTAAATATTGCTTTTCGATAGCTGTAACCACAAACCACACAGTCTGGGATCTGTACAAGACCTCAGAAAATGTAAGAACTTCCCATTTCAACTCATAATTCGCATCTCAGGGAAGCTCAGAGCAATTTTTGGGTGTCTCACCTGCGCTACTCCAAATTAAAAACCCTGGAGCATCTCAGACGCAAGCGAGCCTGCGTTCCCGAGCGGCGCCAGCATCTGCAGGAGCCCTTCGACGGTGACTTGGCTGTTACGAAAATGGATTATACAGCAGGATAATAGAAGCTGTCTTCTAAGCTCCTGAATCCCCATTGTACCGCTTTAGACAACGCTGACGTGAAGAGGATAGATTTAAGAGGGAGACAAATTTAGATGGATGGCCCCGTTTTCTGAACTGCTGACCACCCACTTTCAATTTGTGGGCATTTACTGGCTCTGGGAGTCAAATCCAGAACAGACATTTACGTAAAATGGAAATTATAAAAGCCTTCTTTCCAAGGTGATTTTTTTTCCTTTAGAAAGTGAGATTTTTAGAATTTATCCTAGATATCCATATCTAGGATATGGCTCTGTTCACAATTATTGTTATTTTATTATGCATTCCCCATTCTGGCTTCAAAACACATGGTATCAGCAATACCCAAACCGTGCTGGCTTGCACATCCTGCAGAAACCCAAAGCAAACGGAGCTCCTTGCTCCTTGGAGGCTGGGCTTAAACCTTGCCCCGAAACCTCCCCTCTTTTGTACTAAAACAGCTCCAAAAGGAACAAAGCTGTCTTTCACCTGTAAAATAAGGAAAATTATGAGCTTATCTCAGGTCACTGTGTAAGAACACAGAAGATATAGAGGATAACAACTGTCTGTGTTGGTAACAGCCAAATTCACCTGTAAGGTTCTGTGTGAGATGCTGCTCGTGGCACAAGGTACCAACACCTGCAACCGAAGCAGCTGAGCCCTGAGCACATCCCATCCAGAGCAGAAATATCAATTATTGTAGCATAACACGGCCTGGGAAGCGCAGATAAGTTTGAACATCAGCAAAGCACTCTTGTGCTGGATTATTCTCTCTTTCTCTTTTAGGTCTTCAAAATACAAGTGCTGGCACTGAACTGAGTGTCAAGAAGAGTCGTAACAGCTCTGAGACGCCTGTGAATGGGAATTATGGAGAGGAGCTGCAAGTTGCCTTCCAGGGATGACAGTGAGACCCAATTCTCCCTTTCTGAGGTCAGTGTAAGGGCAGAAATGTTGGGTTTTTCTCCCTGTGAGTGCTATCTGGTTGAGGCTGCAGCCAAGTTTCACTCACACTTCAGCACGGTCGGTCCCCCCGGCCTCGCTGAGGAAATTTGAGCACACAGTTGATAACAGACCCAGCCCAAGGTATTTTTAGGTGTTCTGACACCACGGCTGTAATGAATATAACAGCTCCAACACACGCACTGCAGTCACCTCCGACAAGAAGCCTCCAGTAGCAATAAACAGCAACAAACTGCCCCGTGACACACACAAACCTAAAGTCAACCAGCGGAGTTGAGATCCCAAAGCAGTTCAAGGTCTGAAATGTTGTTGTGGCAGCTTCTGCATAACCATTCAATAATATTAAAAGCCAGACCAAAGTGCTCAGTGCCGGGACTTCTAAACAAGAATAAAAAACCCCTTAACTCCATGACTCACTTCATGAGCATTTCACAGAATCACAGAACCACTGAAGTTGGAAAAGCCCTCTAAGATCAAGTCCAACATCAAACCAACCCTGCCATGGCCCCTAAACCACGTCCCAAAGTGCCACATCCACACGGTTTGTGAACCCCTCCAGGGCTGGTGACCCCAGCACTGCCCTGGGCAGCCCCTGCCAGGCCCTGATCACTCTTTGGGGAAATTCTTCCTAAAATTCTCTTGCTCCAGTTCCCCCTCCCGCTCCCACCCCCCCCCCCCCTGCCACAACTTGAGGCCATTTCCTCTCGTCCCATCGCTTGTTATGGGGAGCAGAGCCCGACCCCCCCTCGCTACCCCCTCCTTTCAGGAGCTGCAGAGGGGATGAGGTCTCCCCTCAGCTCCTCTTCTCCAGTTGAACCCCCAGCTCCCTCATTGCTCCCCAGCACTTGGCTGCTCCAGACCCTCCCCAGCTCTGTTGCCCTTCTCTTTTTCAAGGGGCTCTAGAGTAACTTCACGTCCCTTCATGTTCAGCAGAAAGCATGTATGTATTTATATATACACACACACACATATATAAAATGTATTTTTTTATATATACACAAAGCAATGGAAGGGAAGTGTTCTCATGAGCTGGCTGGGCAGGTAACCCATACCCACCCACCCTGGTCTCCCATTTGCGTCCCATCACAGCAGAGAACTGGTGCTCCCACACCAGTTGACACCCTCAGTGAGCTGGTTCAGCTCTTTAGGGCTGGTGTGGCTCCAAGCGAGAGGTTTTTAATGACAAACCCAGTTTTAGAGGAAAGGCCGTGGAAGGAGCAGCAGACTCAGCCCGGGGTGACCCAGCCCAGCACCACCAGTGACCTGCCTGGCACTGCTGGGACACCCAAACCAGCGCTGACTGCACCCACACTCAGCTTTAACCAGAGGTTAAATCACTTCTGATCACATCACCACTGCCGAATTCACCAAAATGCCTTCTCCAAACCTTCCTAAAAATGATCTCCCTTTGCAGCGAGGAACTGAACCGAGAAGCTCTTCCCCACTTGGAATTTGCTGTGTTTCAAACCCAGAGTCGACATTTCAGGTACTGAAGCCAGAGTCAAAACCAAAAGAGATTTACTCCACGTTTGCCACCAGTCCAAGGACTCTCATCACAGAGCACAAACACACTGCGGTGAATTGCTTACTTCTAATAACATAAATAAAAATCCACAAACAGCTCCAAGATGGATTAGTCGCAGAAGTCGTAGCCTGGCTGGAAGGAGAGGTAATTTGTCCAAGCTGTACAGATATTTTTAAGATTTCTTTTATTTTGGGTAAGAAAAATGTAAGCAATCAGCCTCACTGTGCGCTGCAAAAACAAATGAACCTGAAAACGAAACATTCGGATTCTTTTGTAGTGAGCTCTATATAAATTAAAGGTATCTTCTAAGAGGAGAAGGAAAAAGAATAATATTCAAATGGCTACATGAAATACGCTATCAAACTTTAGGTAGAGTCACCAAAAATCTATTACTAAAGGATACTTCTTTTTTTAATCCCTAATCATTGGAAGGGACAGGCAACTGCAGCATTATATCAGAGAAATAAATAAAAGCTCCTCCAGAGATGTGAAACGGGTTGTCCTTTCAGACTGAAACACTACACGTGCTTAGGCTCCCTGGCATCTTTGTCTCTCGGAGCAGAGGAATGCTGAAAACAGGAAATCAGAGCCTGAACCCCGCTGCACGCACCCAGCGAGCCCCAACTGCGACAGAGGCAAAAATCAGGAGGGTCAGAGCTTCCCATTGCCCAGCACAGAGCCATGGGGAGGGCAGGAGATCCCAAAGCAGCACCCAGGCTTCTGCAGGGGTACTCACTGCTCCCTCATGACAAGTCCGTTCTTCATTGGAATGGAAAAAAAAGCAAAAATCCAATATAAACTTGACTTAATTTATGCACAGAGTGACAGAACGAGGGGGAATGGTTTTAAACTGGAAGAGGGGAGATTTAGACTGGATAATGGGAAAAAAGTCCTTCCCTGTGAGGTGGTGAGGCCCTGGCCCAGGGTGCCCAGAGAAGCGGTGGATGCCCCCTCCCTGGCAGTGCCCCAGGCCAGGTTGGACGGGGCTGTGAGCAGCCTGGGCTGGGGGAGCTGTGACCCCATGGGGGTTGGACTGGGGGGCTGGGAGGTCCCTTCAACCCAAACCAGGCTGGGATGCTGTGAATAATCACTCTGAAACAAAAGACAAAGCAAATGAAACAAGAAGATCATGCTATCATTTTTTTGACTATTTATTTCCCTTCTGGATTGCACTGCACTGGAACAGACGGCACGAGAGGCTGGGATGGAGCGGGACACCAGCAGCAGGTCAATTAGACCAGGAGGTCGTTTTGGGAAGGAGAACGCGTGCTGCCAGGGGCAGAGACGCCCGCTGAGGCGGGGGCTGCAGGGGTGGGGATCGATCAATCGATCCAGTGGGAGCAGGGATCCATCAGCAGCCGAGCAATGAGGTCCCCGGGGCACACTGGGGTGATGGGGAGCAGAACAAGGGATGCAGGAGACAGAGCATCTCCTGCCACAGACCAAGGGCTCCTCGCCCATCTGACAGCGCAAGAACCATCTTCAAATATTACACCTAAGTAATTAGCAATAATAAATAATTAAAGCCGGCGCTCAATGATTTAGAAGCTTCAAAAGGAGCGCAGATACCTAAGGCACGCACACACATCTTCAATAATTTAGCTGCCAGAGCGGCACAGCTCTCAGCAGCGCACACCTCCGCGCTTCCCAGAGACTCTTTTCTGCCATCCATTTAAGCTAATGACAATTTTCTTTCTCTTGACTGAACTGCACAAATGCAAATTAGAAACATCAGAGCCTGAGCTTGTCAAGGAATTTAATGCCTCTAATCCTTTCTCCCCTCCAAAAACCCAACCTACTTCAAACACGTCAGGGACCTCTGCAGCTCACCCTGGAATTCACCTGATTTAGGCCCTGTAGGAGCAGTTTTATGGATCCTGGCACTTTAACTCCACGTACCCAGAGTAGTTTTGGAAGGGGTCACCTCTAACACCTCTGTTAACGTCACAGGATGGAGTTCCTAAGTGCTCACAGGCGTTCACAGCACTTCCACGAAAATCAAACACATCATTTGATAAGCACAGTTACTGGGTTTGCTCTCAAAACGCACAATGGTTTTGAACACCGTCATTTGAAAAATACCCTTTCTGTTCTGTCCTTCCAATTCCCATAATGAAATCTGCCACATATTTCAGCCGCAATTGCTTACAAGCAAATGCAATTCCTTTCTGGTTTGATGTTGTAATTCTGTGCCGTCCCCTCATCCTCCAGATGAACGATGCTGGGTAGCGCCCCTGGGAGACACTGAGGACGCCTTCACTCCAGAGAACATTTGAGGTTTAATGGTTCTACTTCTACTGCTAAATCCGTACTCTGAGCGTAATTTAAATTACATCTGAAATCTATTTCAGTGAGCGTCTGACGAGAACTGGGGTAACCGTTCACTTAGCGGCACCCATCACAGAATTTGTCTGAAGACTAAGCTTAAAAAAAACCAAATATTCTTAAATTAGCAACGAAAAAAAAATAGCATATTCATGTGCAACGAGTGGGCACCTATGGAATACCAGAAATAAATGATACCACTTATGATTCTGATCATCCATTACACAACTGCAGAGTTTCAGCCAATGATTTCCCTCTCTCCGCGTGACCCAAATCTGCCCCGTTCCTCTGCACATCTGCTCTAACTTATTCTGGACACACTTCAGCTGTATCTGGAAAATGCCCTTGACCATTTCTGCGTATCCCCCTCATCTCGGCGTTAATGGGAGGTTTCTTCATTCGTTTTGTTTACACCAAGAAGAGATTTTTGTTTAAAACCTGAACCAGGCTCCCCCCAGACTCATTGCTTTAAGTGTCTGTTTTGACTGGTGCTCCTCAGGTCTCTGCAGAGCGATGGACAAGGGTCCCACTGAAACCACACCACACAATAAACCCGTTCTCCTCGTGGATTGACACCAAAGCCCTCTAAGGCAGCCGAAAAACTAACGCAAGAAGAAATTAAAACCAAATAAATTCTCCTCTGCGCCGTGTATAAATCCTGCTCCCTGACCCGTCCTTCCCCATGATGTCCTTGCATATCCCTTCAAGCAGGCTGTCAGAAATACAGTTAGTTTTTAATCAGAAACCAAACCGAACCAGAGACAGGCAGTAAATGTAATTTCAGTGCTATCATAAAACCTAATTCAATGCATTTCCTGTTCTAGGTTTTAAAAACCCCTGTATGCACATTCGGGGATGAATTTGCCTGGATTTCAGCTCCCATTTAAGTACCAAAGAGAAGGGAATGTGGGAAATGAGAGGACATTCATTGAACAGAGCTATATATATATAAAAGAAAAAGGCCATAATTATTATAAATACGAGGCTGGGTGCGCAGAACAGTTCCTAAAAGCAGGATTACACTCACATCCTGGGCTCTCACATCAAGGACAACACGACCGAGGCACCGCGTCCCTCACCGGTGGAAAGCAGACGCAATTATTGCTTCCTTTACCCTTTTTTGGCATTTTCTCTCTAACCCATCACTTGATCACAACCCTGGGTCTGCGCTCCCGGCTCTGAACACAGCAGCTCTCATCAAACACGGACTGATCAAAGCCTGGACTCCTAAAGGAAGTGGCTGGGTATTTATTTTCTAGCTCTTTGAACTGACCTTTTCTTCCAGACAGGTTTGAGGACGGTGTCTTACGCTCTTATTGATGCAGAGGGTTTAAAATATACGATTCACGGTCAAAAAAAGAACAAACACTCCTTTCAAATGTTATTTGCTTGCTAAAATCTGAGCAAAACACTTAAATACTTAAATATTTTGCTCTAATGACAGCTGATAACGAGATGTAACTTTCGTAAGGCCAACGATGGTGCCACTTTAACCAGTGTTAAACGGGAGGACGTGGGTTTGTAACAGAACAAGGGGATAACAACAGTATAAAGGCATTATCTTTACTGTGTGTACTATGTATTAGCACATTCCCAGAATAAATGTTACTAAAAGCAAATCAGACTAACTTAGGAGCTCTGCATTTACAATGCTGACAACAACCCCTAAACCTCGCTGCCATTAAATACCCAAATTCAGCTCCTAAAATACTGTGTGGATATAGCAACCACTACGTAGATGTAATGATCCACCACTTAGAACAGCAAGCATAAACCATGACTGGATGATTCTTACTTTCTATGTCGTAAATTAATTAATAGATATTAAAAAATGGCACAAAGCTCAGACCCCATCAGAAGCGAAAGGACCGGGCACAATTTTATGTGGTGCAGTCGCAAACCGCAATGTTCTGGGGCAAGGCAGCAGTGGGTTATGGTGCAGTAACCATCACCCCCAGTACTGGTGTGGACACAGTAAAGCTGCCACAGGTGACTCCAGCAGCAACCACAAACCTAACAGCGAATTTCCGAAGCTTTTCGGTGCTATTTTCAAACAGAAGCGATGCCCAGGGCTGTTGCTTATCAACGATTAGAGGGAGAAAACCCCACTGTCCATTTGGACAAGATCCATTTAAAACTTGTCATTTCTTTAAAGCATAAACCACAATAATGGTTACATCACTCAGAAATAAAACCAACCACGCTGTCCTCATGGCACGATTAAGTTACACAGCGTATTTTACCCGTATAATTTGAATGGAAACGCAACACTGATGATACCCAAAGGGGGAAGACACAGGTGACCATGCAGGGAACCACACACATCACCACATCTCTTGGTGGCCAAGCCAAAGAAGAGACAGGAGCCCAGGACCGTCCCAGTGGGTAACACAGCAGCCAGGCATGGAGAGCAGCACCAGAGATCTGCTCCAGAGGCCAGCACGGGTGGAGGGACAACGCGTCCCCCAGGGACGGGGACTCCCCACGGGAACACACAGAAGAGCCAGTGGGGACTTGATTCAGAGACAACACAGGACAGCAAGCAAAGGAGTCCCAGAGGAAGGCGGCTACACTCACAGACCAAACACAACCATTCTGGACCCTGCAATAAGTTACAGAAAACTGGAGGGGTTTGAAGATCACAGAATCGTTAAGGTTGGAAGAGACCTCGAGGATCATCAAGTCCAATCATCAACCCAACCCCACCATGGCCACTAAACCACGTCCCCAATGCCACATCCACACGGTTTGTGAGCCCCTGCAGGGATGGGGACCCCACCACTGCCCTGGGCAGCCCCTTCCAGTGCTTGGCCACTCTTTCAGTAGAGATATTCTCCTAATCCTCAATGTAACCCTCCTCTGGTGCAACCTGGTTGTATAATCCATGCTTCCCAGCAAGGCTGTACTTTCAAACTGCCAGCTGGCCAAAACTGGTGTGTTTGGATTCAAAGCAATTAATTTTCAAGCGATTAGGAGTCAAGTAATTAGTGACACAAACCACCAAATCGTTGCTAAATAACGCAGATGATCTGCTGCGTTGCACGAGGCGATGAGCAAAATCGATCTCCTTTCTTCAGTGCTTGAGTGCAACTGTGCTGCCTGAGAGAAAGGCACAGAGAGGATGGGGAGATACCGAGGATCAAAACAAATTATTGAGGGGAACAACGTTCACACTGGAGGAGAATAAAGGAGGACTTGTTCTGCAGTGCTGAGGAGGGTTGGGAAGTCACGGCAACTGGTACAAGAGCAGAGTAACGGGGTGGCTTTCAGAGCACCGCGTGCTTTCCCTCCTGAGGAGCTCTCCATAGCATCACTGCAGTTCAAGCACTTTTTTGCACAGGACAAAACCAAAAAAGAGCATCAATTGGCCTGGTGCAGGCATTAGGACATGGGAACCAGGCTTAGAAAAGAATCGAGCCGTTTTCTGCTAAAGCAACGACCCCTCCTTCTATTGTTGGAGCTGGGGAGATGAATGCTGAGGGGTTTGCCTCCATAAAGAGCTGAAACAAAACAACAGCATCTCAAAACACTGCAGGAAGAGAAAAGAATTAGAATTATTGGCCACTTCCTTAGACTGTAAAGTATTTGGGAACAAATATCTGAGGCAGAAGGAAAAAGGGAAGAGTAACTGGTACAACCATGACGATGAACCCCAGCAACCACCACCTCCTTCCTTTTTGCTTTCTTGGTAGCATCTTCCCCAGACCGCCAAGTATTGCAGTGTTTTTCCTCCCAAAGAAAGGAAAATCTGGGGAAAATGACTTAGTCTTGGCTGTAAACTGTAATTCTAAAATGCAAGTGCAGACCAGCGCTCCTGTCACCCTTCATGAAGACACTGAGAAACACCAGAGCCTGTAAGCAACAAGCGAGCAGCGCTGCTGGGAGTTCAAAAGGCGCATTTCGCCAATTCTGTCAGCAATAAATCAAGCTCCTGAAAGTGCAGAGACGGCCGAGGATTTCAGCAGG
>NW_010199854.1:17421-42805 GCF_000695765.1 Mesitornis unicolor
AGATGCCTTTGATGACCGCTATAATAAATAGTCCAAAAGAAATTAAGCAGAAGACAAGCACCAAGACAGATTTGTTACCTGTTACCGACAGGGCAAAAGAAAAAAGGAGAGAAAAAAATTCCATTCCAACTTTTCAGTATGAATGATTTCTTGGTCTGAGACAGGGCATTTTGTATCCTTGTGAAATACGTCAGGTTAGAGATAAATCAACGGCCTGTTATCTCAGCCAGAACTGAAGTTGCTTCAGACTGCAATTCTGCCTAAGTTTTCTGTCCTTGAAGGTCCATTGCCTCTGGGGAAAGACACGGAGACTTATGCTTCATTATTGGCCGTGTCTCTGTCCCAGCCCTAACAGGTATTTCTGTTTTACATTAGGCCAACCAAGGAGCTGAAGATGGAGCCATCTGAGCATGCAAGGACTATGGGGACAGCGCTGGAGGGCTGGGTTGGGTTGAAGGTCCAAGACCCGCAGTCATTCCACATCTCTCTCCCACTGGAAGAGTCCCAAACTCACCTAATCTTCAATTTTGCCCTATATTCTACACCCAAAGACAGCTGAACAGCATGGACAGACATCAGAATGCAATCCTGGAGCAAAACAAGGACCCATGGGGGTACTGAAGACAAACCCAACATCAGCTTCCCAACACAACTGCTTCCTGACTCGTCCACGTAACTCACAGTACCTTGCCTCAAAGGCCACCACGCTTCTGCAGTCACACTGCCCAAGCTGCAATATAGGGGAGCATCAGTGGCAGGCTGCTCCTGTTTTAAAAAGTAATGTACTAAAAGGGAAAACTCCTCTGCTGGGAGTCACTCATTCAAGGGGAAGTCTGACCTCATGATGTTGTCCATCAGCAATGAGAAGAACGGATAAGTAGACAGTACATGAAGGGACGGTCTCTGATGCTCCACATGTCACATATATATGTGAAGATCCATACCAGAAGGTCTCATATCAAGCACCCAGTCACATCTGCTCAGATGTCTTTACACAGACCCTTGTAGGCCCATCACAGACAGTTCCAAAGTCATCAGGGCTGGGTTGCCTGTGTACATATTTACTTACAGGCAAGACAGAGAGCTGTAAATATTCAGTAAGCCAAAGCAGTAGCACAAACCAGCTACTCTGTCCCAACAGATGAGCTGAAAGCAAGCACTGCTGTTTGAGGGGGCAAAACACCCCGTTAGGCTGCCCGGATCCATCCCAATGGGCAGCCAAAGGTGCAGGAAATTCAAGTATCTGATGTGAAACCTGCTCCAGGGGCCACCGACGCTCTGTGTCTTGGCAGCAGCCACAACACTGTGAAGTTGGGCAGTTCTTCACACAAACACGATTTGGATCACTTAAAGCATTTTTGCCTTTCCCCAGCCCTCTTCCCTTTTTATTTTCCCCTCGAAACCAAACCCCAGGTTGTAAAGGGAAGTCGGTTGCTCATACAGCACATCAGGAAGCTTCAGGAATACCAAGTTATCTGTTATTATTTAACAGTTAAGACATATGGTAATGGTATATGGAGTTCATATGATTTTCAGTTCTCCTGAGCACCTCCCCTTTGACAAGAAGGGTTGATAAACCCTAAACTGTAAACCCAGATGCTGTTCTCCAAGCTGCAACTTTCAGTGTGCAGCAAACCCAAGTGTATCCAAAGGCAAGTGGTCTACGGGTGATGTCAAACAGGGAAATACCTCTGACACTCTGCAAACACCTTCATTATTCACAGAATCACAGAATCTCAGGAGCTGGAAGGGACCTCGAAAGCTCACCCAGTCCAACCCCCCTGCCAGAGCAGGATCACCCAGACCAGGTCACACAGGAACACAGCCAGAGTCTGAATTTCACACCAGGCTGGGGTTTGCTGTGGTTTGTTTTATTCTGGGGCTTAAGTTTTGGATGGTTAATCCAGGGATCCGTTCTGAAGCCGTTTCCATCTCTCACTACAGCAGAAGGAACCGGCGCTGTTCTCCCAAGAGGAACGCAAGAAAAGTCACTCGCTTCCATAGCAACCCACGAACCGAATTGCCACGACTCCGTGCTGCAATTAGGGCTGATCACAACGATTTCCCATTCCCTTCAGGTCAGTGGGCTTGACAGTGCCGGGACAGTCACAGGATTCAACAGCCAGGCCATTTGTCAGGCCGGGGATGGTTTGATGATGCCCTTCCCTTCCTCCCAATTCATCACTGTCCAATATGACAGGGGTCGGACAAGGATCCTGCTGGCTGAATTTGTTTGGGGTTCTGTGGGGGTTTTTGTGGCTCACTGCCTGTATTTTCACCATGAGAAATCAGAGTACAACGCTGTTCCACACACTCCCGGTTAAAAAGCTTTTCTCCAAACACTTGAGAAAAGATTTGTTGCATTCGAGAGCAGCGTGCGGTTGGCGTAAAACAAAAACCACACGTTAGACATGATGAGAAGAAAGCAGCAGCAGCAGCAGATGTCAACCTCGACGGTTCTTTAGCCAGAGAACGAGAAAAGGGAGCGATGAGACGAAGACGAGCGACGCAGCGATGGTAAATCACCCTGCGCTGTGCATAGCGGCACCGCTGCGGTACCCAACTCGATTAGGGATGGAAACAGACGCCCTGCAGCCTAATGGGGACCAAGCGAGCATCCCCTGCCCAGACACTGAAGATCTGTGTCCCAAAATTTCCGAAGAAGAATTTAATCAAATTAAAGGATAATGTCATAACACACTTAGCCTTTGAAACATAACAACACGGTAATAAATCAAGCAAAATGCAACTGCAAACACTGATCTCAGACAAAAGGCAATTACCTGAAAGCCTCATCCATCTCAGGCTCTTCCCAATACGTTTCCTGAGCACTCAGGAGTCAAAACGTGTTTGAGCTAGCAGGCTAGAAACAAAGAGCAGCTCAAAGAAAGATGCTAAGCTGAACCAAGAGGCCAGGACAGCACTCACCCCACCGGCAGTGTCGCTAGGAGCAAGCTGTGACAAATTTGGGTGAAAAAATCACATTACACATTAAACTGTGAATCACCAGACCACTGCAGAAAAGGCTTAACAGAGGTTTGAAGGCCAACTCTGTTCTTCCATGTTGTTGCCATCAAAGAGCGGTGATGGCCATGGGGGTGTCCCCTGCCTTAGGACACCAATTTCCCTCCTGAGCAGCAGGAACGTGGAAATGCCTCCACCAAACAGCGCCCGCAGGAGGGGCAGAGACAGGGATGAGGATGGATCAAACTCCTCCCAGACCCTCACAACGTCACCACTAAGCCAAGACACGAGGAACAACTCCTCCTCCGCCACGGACCCCCGAGTCAAAGAGGGTTCGACTGAACTCTGCTGCAACCACACCAACCTCCACAGAAACATAACTCAGATATAAAGGGGTCTCTCAAAGCCACAAACCAGCTCTTTTTGGTCATCACCTTCAACGCAACAACAGTCAAATGCGGGCCAATTTCTGCTTTCACTTCAATAGATTAAATTCATCTTACAGAATTTAACGGCTGCCTTTGGCGAAAGAAAGAACACAGTTTCAAAACACAGTTTATATCACGCCTTAAGCTTTACTACGCCCTTCCTACTGGATCTTCCCTCAAAAGAGACGAGCCACCTGCTGCTGCCTTTTCCTTCCCCAAAGTTAAGAGGCGCAGAGCGCATCACCTCGCACACGGATGTCAAACACAAAGGTCCCCGCAGCAGCGCGAGAGGCCGAGCGGTGCCACGGTGGTTGCTCAGGAAACCTCCCTGGAATGCATCGAAATTCACCTCGAGCCTTAAAAGAAACAATTTAGCATGGGGCAGAATTTCATCTCGAGGCATCTCCCATTGAAATAATCATTTCTATATGCAGAGTAGGTAATGTTCTCCCCGCATTGCTATTTAGTGTTTTAAACTGCCTTTAAGTGTATAATTAATTGCACTACTTGTCAGGGATCGCTTTACAAACCCCTCCACCTCCACTCGACTGCTCTAGCGTAGCTTCAGCCTCATTTTTTACCTTTTTTTCAGTTCAAATCATCACTCCTGGAGACGCTCGCGGTTTAACTCTGTGCTAACATCCCTCACAGGAACCTTTTAGAAGGGGGTTAAACAAGCCTAAAGCTGAAGAAAGGAGCTGTAGCTCCTTGGAAACTTGACTTTAAAGGTTTTGCTGTGCTCCAGAGCAGGACTCAGCCCCTCTCCTCCACCTTCCCAGCCAGAGCCCAGACCCAAAGTGCTCTGGTCCTTAGGAGTTGTCCACATTTCTGCTCCTTCTTCTCTTCTCCTCCAGTCCAGCTCCAGCCCTTGTGTTAGGATGATTTTCACAGCAGGAGTCATAAATCCAGGCAGGAAAAGCATAATCCATCTTTACCGTTGACGATGAGTAATCAAGCATCCATGGGGCGACTGCTCGCCAGCAGCTCTGAGCGGGGGGGAGAAGGGAGGAGCTGCAGCATTGCCAGGGGAAAACTGCCACCAACTTCTACAAATTGCTTCAGAAACCTCCCCATTGCACCCCTCCGGTCCCTCGTCCCCTGCCTGCCTCACATTGCCACTGGGAAACCTACCTGGGTGCTTCAGAAGCTGCTGCACGGGGGCAAACGCAGGCGTCCCAGGGTGCTGGGTGCCACACACACATGGGTACCCCAGAGACAGAGCTCCCCAGCAGCACCCAGTCCACATTTTAGCAACGGGAACCCTCTCATCTGCAGTTTCTACCTTCACTCCACCTCAGTGCTGCTCAGTGCCACAACTCCCCTGCTTTCACTGATTTTTCCTTCCGTAACGATGCTTCATGTTTCTTTAATGACACTTCAAGGCGGTAGGAAACGCCGCTTTTCCTTTCAGGTCCCCGCGCTATCAGCAAGAGAAGGAGATCAAAAATAACCAAAAAAACCCCCTCAGATCCCAGTGTCAGAGCTTCCCGGGCCCCGCAGCAGCTCTGCCCTCCCAAACACCCCAGCAGGGGACACGGGGACAGGGGGAGGCCCCCGTGTGAACAGGGATGGGAGACGTCACACGCAAGAGGTGGGAACAGGGAATTTCTGCTTTTAAAGCCAAATCTACAATTCAATTGTAATTCTCTGTGGATGCAATCATAATAAGTTTGTAATTATTAACAATTATAAACGTGGCAGAGGAAGCTATTTAGTCAGAAGATGAAAGGGCTGCAACAGCGACATTTTAATTGTAATTCCCGATGACTGGAAAAGCAGCGGCACTTTTCACAGCCACAGCGGCCTCAAAGGAGGCCTTTCCAAGCACAGGGACTGCCTTTTTTCCACCCAGACCCCACCTCTTTCAAACACAACACATTAAAGAAAGCCCGCAGTCAAATTTGGGACGGCATTCAATGAATTCCTCCAATCGTGACCGCTCCATAAGCTCACCATCCACCGACATGAAGGATACCCTGGCTTCACAGAATCATTTACTAACACGACCGTTCTGCTGCAGCCACAGATTTCCGAGGAAGCCGTCAAATGACGAAATGATCCAATGACACCGAGATGTCACAGTGTTTGAGCATGAGGGCAGACACAGAGGGGTCACACCAGCGATGGACACGACCCGCAGCGATTTATGATCCAGCCAGAGGCCTCCAGCAAGACGTACACTTTACAGAGCGGTTACTACAGGATCCACCAATTAGAAACCATTTCTTTATAAACAATTAAAAATAAAAAAACCCCCAATGTTTCTGGACGCAGGTAAACAAGGCCCTGTTGTTTTGCACGAGCTCCCTTAATGCTGTTTCTGAAATGCAGTTTTATTCCAGCAGCATTAAAAATCGAATTTCAAGCATTGTGTTGACTGGATCATCTTTATCTTCTCAAAACCAACCCTCTACATCTTCTAAATTATTCTGCCACGAGGGCGGCCCACAAGGCACACAAAGCTGCGAGCACCACGCGGAACTGGGGATCAATTAGAAACTAATACTTAAATTGAGTTTCCAAGTCAATAAGAGCGGGCTGGGGAAGGTCCAATTGGCTCTTTACGAGAAGGAACCGCGCTAGAATTTGAAAAACCCCACTGGAATCGCCTGCTCTCCCTCTCTGAAGGCCGAGCCTCTCGCATGCAGCTTACCAGGGCCGAATGCATCAACGTCCAGCTTCTGGGCTGCGGCAAGCGTGGGCGAGCCAAGCTCCGACTCGGGGATTCGAGGGCTCTCAACAAACTTTGCCTTCCTCAAAGGGGCTGAGGAGAAGGAGGGGGAGAGAGAGAAAGAGAGGTCATGAGTAAGGGAAATAG
Organism: Mesitornis unicolor; assembly: GCF_000695765.1. Taxonomy (NCBI): domain Eukaryota; kingdom Metazoa; phylum Chordata; class Aves; order Mesitornithiformes; family Mesitornithidae; genus Mesitornis; species Mesitornis unicolor. The sequence goes on from NW_010199854.1 coordinate 23,632, forward strand.
CAAGCAACAGATGGAAGCACTTAACTAAACGACACTGTCAGACTCAGATCAGGTTACCCTGGTTTTCTTTTGGCCTGTTTTTTTTCTTGCCCAGGAAAAAAAATTATCTGCATTCTTTACAGAGGAGATGGCTCTTGTTAAAGCTTTCAAACCGTACAGTCTTAAAGTGTGCGAATATCGAGGCACATTCTTCACAGTCTTAAACACTTCCTTTTTTCCTGCTTTATTAAATTCATTTTTTTAATAGGAAGTAAACAGGCCTGGATTCAGCAGCCATAGAAAAGCTAAGATCATAGAGAGGTACACAGAGCCCATTAGGGTTTAAGATACTGAAACAGCTAAAAATGAACACACAAATTGTTTCCTTTGAAGACAAAATTTCAGTTTTAAAACACCCTGAATGTCTGACCAGATTTGGTGTCCAACACAAAAAGTCAGAGCAAAGCCAATGCGATCCAAGACAAAAACCCAGCACTCCACTTTCATCCTTGCAACTCCAGAAACAGACTCAAGAGACTTCAATAAGCAACAGGGAAAAGGTAAAACTGCCTGTAACAAAGTGGTATTGACCACTAGCGGTAGAGAAATGGGATTTTCCTGCATGTTTTAACATTGAATTAATTTCAAAAGACCCAAAGTTCTGTGCAGCATTTGTACGCAATTAAATAATTACTAAAACACCTTTTAAAATAAGTTTTTAAACAGATATTCCTGCCAGAATAGAGCTAGTGAGTAAGTCATACGCAGAGATGATGATATTCCCTTGCAAAGTTCAACTCGTGCCCACTAAAGCAAGAGGCTCATGTGCAAAGCCGCTCCACAGCCGAGCCGTGGGTCAGCGCGCTGCCCAGCGTAATCCCCACCATCGACATGATTTATACTTGGAGGTCTCTGTCCTGCAAATTAAATCTGGGATCTGAAACTAAAGATGGAGGGTGATGTTTGTTCTCATGCATCTCCCGTAATAAAAACTCAACGGGGCAAGCACGGCCTTGGAGGCTGCAATAAATCTGCTTTTAAGGAGGGCAGTTGGCCCCACGCATGGAGAATCACAGAGTCACAGAGTCACAGAGTATGAGGAGTGGGAAGGGCCCTGGAAAGCTCCCCCAGTGCAACCCCTGCCACAGCAGGAGCACCAGAGCAGTCACACAGGAACACGGCCAGGGCTTTGGGTGTCTCCACACAAGGAGACTCCACAACCTCTCTGGGCAGCCTGGGCCATGCTCCAGAACCCTCACACTCACAAAGTTTGGCCTCATCTTCAGCTTGAGCCTCCTGTGCTCCAGCTTGGGACCATTGCCCCTTGTCCTGGCATTGGCCATCCCAGAGCAGAGCCTGGCTCCTTCCTCCTGACACTGCCCTTTCCAAACTGATCCCCAGGAATGAGGTCAATGAGAGAAGCCTCAGCCATTCTGCTGGTGGGGACCCAAAACGCTGACACACAGCGAGCCGAGCTGGTACGTAAATGATGGCAGGAGGTTTTAAAAAGGGGGCAGGGTAAATGCAGGTTAAGGTTTGGCTATGTGTGTCCACAGGGGCTGAGTAACACGAGCCACGCTGGGACTGAGGAATGCGCCAGGCGGATGGGGACAGGGGCAGCCCCAAACCCCCCTCGTCCCCTGGATCTGCCACCATCCCCAGCACTCAGCGTTCATGGATGTGCAGCTCAGGTCAGACACAACCTGACGTCAACTGTATAGAAAAACTCCCAAAATCCACCCCCATGCACACACAGCTCCCTATCAGCCTGCACATTGGCCAGCGTCAGTGAAGAGATCATTCACGGTAATGACCTTGTGCCAGACGCTGATGTCATGAAAACACAAATATTGAGAAGATTATCGCTGTGGCATGGAAATTGTTTACAATAACAGTTCTGCTATCTGCTAATATTTCATTTGTAATCGCAGCTTCAACAAATATGTTTATTTCAAGTGTTTTATCACGGCCCCAGTAACCGTCATCTTTATAATATGCATTGGAAATAGCTCATCTTTATTTCCTGTATAATTTCTGGCTAACCCCACAACCATCAGTCACCCGATGGGACACTTGGCAATGCTCATTTCTGTTCTGAATACAGAACGAGCACCGTTTTCACAGCTCAAGAGATTTTAATGACTGCAATGGGGTTATCCCCAGAAGGTTTTGCACTGAAGATTATTTGAGTTACTGACCCAAAGAGGAAGAAGGAATTTCAAACACAAAGAGAGGGCTGATGATACCAGCGATGCCGTTTCCTCTGTGGGCTCAGAAGTCCACAGAAGATGCAGATTCATGTTCACCCCATTAATTCCTGCCTTCTCCCAACAAGTAGAAGGGATCACCTCGTGGATCCAACAAGCTGATCCACCCAATCTTCTCTTGAGGGCAACAAATAACTCCACATTAACAACGTGGTGAATCCTCGGAGTACTGCAAGTTCAGCCATACACATCATTTTACAATATTTATGGTTTGGCTCCCTAGAGAGCAGGATTTGAGTCTTAAAAACGCCCGGTGCCACCAGACAAGACACGTCTTGAAGGCGTGTAGACACAGCAAGAGTTTGCTTCAGAAGTCAATGCAATGTCCCCTGTGTAACTGCAGAGCAGAGAAAAGCCACAGAGCAAGGTTTTTATTTCACTCCAGATATTGTGAACCCAAAAGAGACAAAGTGCTCTCCTAACTCCCACGTAACCCGATTACATGACAGGAGGATTTTCACGTAAAGGACCTAAGCGCTCCTGACTCCTGTCCAAATGAAGATTACCCCGACAGATTTGCACTGGGGCACGGGATTTCTACTGGAATAAATAAGAAACGGAAACGCCATGCATTCAGAAATCTGGTTTGGCATTTTGAAGCCAAATGTTCAAGGATAACGTGGATCTTCTCATAAAACTGACTCTTCATGCACCACAGTTTGCCCAGGTCCTGAACATCCTCCCGTGAGCACAGGCAAATCCTCTGACCAAAGCCATGGGACGAGCGTTTGGCACACGCTATAGAAAGTTATTTGAAGTATTCTATACCTGTCTGGGACCATTAGGCCTCCTTTTTCTAGAACGTTTTCTGTACAAAAAAGACCGACTCCAGGAATTGAACAGCACCAAAACAGCCTTTCCTGTTGCACAACTGCAATTCTTTGAGCAGAACACAGAATTTCCTCCAAAAACACTACGGAAAAAGGGCTAATTGCAATAACCAGTTACAAAAATATATCAAATTAAGTGAAGATGTCAGCAGCTGGAAATATTGTCTTTCCAGAACTGCAAAATGCACATTTAATTCAGAAAAAGGTACCAATTCCAGCTCTCCTGAAGCCACAACCCCATCACTTGGGTCCCACCGTCCACTCAACGCTGATGGCTCAAGCCCATGCACATCTGTCCACAAACAACGTTGGTGTCCTACAAGAACAGACTGCTACTAATGCAGGAATTTAAATTTAAACAGCCAGAGAAGTTATTTAAAAGAAACACTGCACGTTTTGGGGGCTAGACCCTGCAGTTCGCAGTGAGATGAATCCCCGTCGGTATCCACACCAGTAAAGCAAAACTCAAACCCCTTCCTTCACATAAAATCTTCATTTGACTTTGACAGCAACTTTTCCTGCGCAGGGAAGGCGATGGTAATTCTAGGGTAGGAATTAACCACGCAATGCAGAACAATTAGCAGGGCAAGCATTCAGCCAGTTTAATTAGCTGGCTCATTGGTGACACTGCCTGCAGCAGGTGGTCCATCTTCCACCGGGGACGAAGATAGAAATTATTTGCATCTCGATTTTCATGCTAATTCTCCTTAATATCCGCACGGACACTGTGAGTGTCACCAATGACTGAGTCCCAGTCTCCAAAACAGACAGGATTATGCAGTTTAAAAAAGGGTTTTTAGATATATTTAAGGTCCCTTCCAACCCAAAGCATTCCCCGATTTGATAGAACATATTTTTTGGAAGAATGTTTGTTATCTGGGTTTCAGGATTGCCTGTTGATCACTCCAGAAGAGCCCTGCAGTGCCAGAAACAGTCATTAAATCCAAATACCTGCTGACCACCACCGCTTCCTCATCAGCAGAGGTGGCAGACGCTGCGTTTTCTTTCCTCCGGTGACAGAAATGACCCTGTCACCTCACACTACAGCTCGGTGTGAATTAAAAGCCACCCATAAGCAAGCAAGTATTTAGAAGGGATGCACGGGACTGCAATAAAGCCCTGTTGAACCAACACCGAGAAGCTGCCATGCCAAGCAGCCTGCAGCCTGGCTCTTTAAAAGCCTCTTTAAAAACAGAGATTTTGAGTATTTACAAAGAACATCCACTGGAGAAACACAGAAACCGTCAGCCCAATTAATAACGCATCTCAAACTCGGATGCCCACACCAATTATTCCTGAAGCTGGAAGGAACTGGGCAGAAAATATCAGGAGCTGTTGATGGTTTTTCCTTTTCTACATCCGCAGGGAGCCCTGGGATCAACCCTGGTGCTGTTTGTGACCAACACCAAGCATCTCATCCACTACCAAACAGAAATAAAGCACAGAAAAGCCAGGATGTGTTTGCTGTTTCAGAGTCATCGTTTTATCTCTGTTAGCACTGCGCTCCAGTTGAGCTTCCCAATTCCATCGCATTTTCTACGTTATCATTTCATCGTCAACATAATTTATAGGCGAGTTACATTTTAATTAAAAAAAAGCTTTTCTTTAGATTAATAGACATTGATAACCATAGGTTAGCAAAAGGTTTCATCTACTAAACTCAGTTCCAGCTGAATATATCCCAGCACAGACCTGAGGAGCAGGCGCTGCCCGGATGCTGTGGCGAGCCTTTGGGAAGAGAAAGCTGCTCCTGTTAATGATCCCAAAAGAAAGAAAACCCTCTCTCTAGCCCTCTAGGTAAGTTTATTTCCAACGTGGGCTGCCAAAAAGTCTCCATCCCCGTAGGGGAGACAGCTCTGAGGAGCAGCGAGTGATTTAATTACCACACAGACGTGGCAGGAGGAGGATCTGGGCTTTCATCCTCCCATCTGAACCTGTCAAGCTGGTTTTGACTCCTCGGAGCTGTGTCACAGGAGCAGACTTCTCCACCTCATTTCCCATCTAAAATTCATCTTTTCAGCATCTTCTGAAGCCTTTGAAAAGTGCCTCTTTTAGTAGCAGCTCCTCATGTGTGACTCAAGGTAGAATTGGTGTGAGAGGAGGAGGATGAAAGGAGAGGAAGGAAGTCGGCATCGCTCGCTCCGGCTTTCCCAGCCATCTTGTTATGAAAATAAGCAATTCACCCACTGACATTTTTCGTAAGTTTCTGTTGCAGTTTTGCTTTTCAAGTTGCAGACTTTGGTTTTATTAAAAAAGCAGAGTGAACGAAGACCTGGGACTACAGGATGAAATCAATGCTTTAAACCTACGTAAGTTCTGCTTAAATACCCAAAGAATCCTCCCAAACGGCAGAAACGGGGCAGAGCTGGAGGGGAAGCGTTCCTCACCCCACTCAGATCCCTTTTCCCAACAGTTTTATTTCATTAAACGTTAAATTTAAAACAGATGAGGGGAGAATGCAACAAAACACGAGTGCTGCATCGCATTATTCCCATTCAATCTCCTGCAGTTCTTTTCTCAGCAATTCAGTAACTTAAATACTGCACTGGCACCAAAAGTGAGGAAAACTGTCCAAAAACGACCCGGATATATTATAAAGGACATTTATTCTAAAGAAAGCAGCAGAGTCTGGTCACTTTAATCAAATTATAGGTAACCTCATCAGTTGGCTCCGTAGAAAGAAACCGTTCCACCGTTTTCTAAACATAAAACCCAACTCACCAAAACACAACGCTCAGATTTCAAGATAAACTTTCATGAGAGAAATCAGAAACTAATTAAACAACTACACGTTTTCCTCGTTTCTGCACGAAGCTGATTGTAAGACGGATCTTGGGGGAGAAAACCGCCTGGGTACTGCGGTGTCCCCAACAAGGGACTTCTGTTTTATGGGGCTTTTTTGATTTGTCCACGCTGAACAAGCCAGGCTATAGAAACCTGTCCGAACGCTCCACGTCGCTTACTTGATCTCAAGTTTCTAGACAGAAAGAAAATATATTTAACTGAAGATTCTTCCCCAGAAAGAAAGAACAAGTGTAAGCTGAGCACCTCCAAAATAAGGCTGATGGTCCATTTCTGTGCAGCTCTTCTCTGCACTTCCAGAGGACAATGAGAGCCCTGCCCGGTCCCTATGCAGGGACGTTGACCCAGAGGTGTTATCCCCCAAAGCCCATCCCAAATTCACCTTTCATTAATGCAACCCATCACTTCTGGGGATCGGTTTTCAGGACTCCTTGCAGCACAGCCTCCTGTGAATTAACTCTGCTTTGAAAAACCGCTTCCAGTTGTGCACTGCCGACCCCATTTCTGAAAACTCAAATATCAACCTGGATCCCCCTCCACGCGGGCCATGGCCCTTCCAAAGACGTCCCAAGAGGCTGGTGGAGATAACACTGCAATACCCACATCAGCCTCTCCTGATCTGCTCTGTTCATCCAGGTGAGCACTAACGCCACCTCCCAACATACATTTCAGTACCTGAAGCCACAACCACCGCCCCTCAGCGTTATAAAGGAGAGGCTGCCCCATAAGACAGCATCCAGCATCCTTCACCAGCCTCTGCTCCTCGTGCCCCGTCACAACATGGGCTCAGGACCTGCTCTGAGCCCTGTGTCAGTCCTTCCTTACAGCATCCGTACCGACAAGGTCGGCACTCGCTGCCTGTGAGGTTATCGTGGTAAAACACCTAAAAACTGCACGAGGCTTGCAAGGGATGGGAAAAGGAACAAGAAGAAGGAATTATTCACTCTGGACACTGCTGCAAGGAAGTTGTTTAAGTATTTTACAAGCAGCTGAGACTGATCAAAGGTAGGCATCAAATTGTATCGCCAAACTACATCTGAACAGGAGCGGCAGGGCCAAGGCCAGGACCAAGCCTATGTTGCACATAAACGAAGTTTAATTTGTTCTCCCACCGTATCCTTAAGCTCACACCAAGATATTGTAACCATGGTAAGAGAGAAGGTTAAATCCTACAACACCCTACGGTGCAAAGCCCCATTAATCCCATGTGTAGACACACACGAGACTGGGTCCTGCTCACCACACAGCACCAGTGCACACAGTGCTGAGGGCCAGTATGACCATAAAAGCCAATATAAATTCATTACTTGATACCAGCATTGAAAATGAAGGCAAGAGATGCAAACAGATAAGGTGATTTTATTTACGTGTCAGTCATTCCAATTTTGCTGTGCTAAAACTAATTCAGTGGGTTTAGCTGATAAAGGCAGACCTGTAATTAGGCTGACATGTGTGCATAAGTGTTCAATTGATACGAAACTGTATTTAGGATCCATATTTCCTTGCTGGTAGGAGCTTCAGAGTATTATATCCTTAAAACAAAGCTGCTTATCCAGCAAGACACCAACCTGAATTAGCCAAACTTGTCTGTTAACACTTGAAAACCTGGATTATGCTGTGTTTACAAGGTGGTTTTATACCCAAGGAAATTGCTACCACTCAACCACCTTTAATTTCCAGTAATTTATTCTCTGCTTTTTGAATTCTTTCTTTACTCCTAGAAGTAAATGAGCTGTTGGAACTTCCTCTTTTTGAGACGTGACGACTGCTCAGCACAGAGGGGCAGGGACGAGGAACCACGTAACGCTTAAGGCATTTAATTAAGATCTCTAACACGGGATTCTTGGTGTGAACACAGCCAGCCACAGCAGACCAGTGACCAGGAAGATGCAGGAAAGCAAAGTCTCTCAGTGTAATGAGATTTAAGACCCAACAACCTCTCAATGTGCATCCTACGACAGCAAGAAGATGTCCCATGAAGGACCAGGTCCTGTCTCGTCCTTTCAGTGAAAATAACCTTAATTTTGCTGGCAAATCAGTGCTCTCAGTGCCCATTTCTATGTCAAATAAGCAGCAGCCATGGCACACAACAAGGCCAGTGAGCGTTAATTGAAAGAAACGCACCAATCTGGTGACTTTCCTTCAAAAAACATTTTCACTTGCACCTTTTCCCTTCCATGGCTGAGAAGATAAAAACAAAAGTGTAACAGGAAAAACCACTGTATTCTCCTAAGCCTGGCTTCATCTCTGCAGAGAAAAACCTTGCGGAAACCCCAAGTTTCAACTTGCCACAACCTGCAAACGGTACCAAGGCAAGGAGCCATGCAGGATGCACCGGGCATCCCTGGCTCGTTGCACAGAATACAGCCAGAGGTGCCATTTGTGTGCCTGGGTGAGAACCAAGCTCTGTCAGTACAGATTTTGTAAGTGTTGGGGGTAGAAATTACAAATCCTCCTGTAACGCACAGCGATGCGTGGTCCAGCTCCGGCGGCTGAAGCTCTGCTGCTGACTCCGGGCACGGCTGCTCCTGCTCCTGCTGAGCGGTTTTCCTACCCACCACAGCAGTTGTACAGCAGGCGTTAGGATGAACGGAGCAAAGACACAACTTGCTCCTCTGCAGGCTCCTGAGCGGGCTATTTCCACAAAGGCAGCTTGGGACCAGCGCTTGTTTCATAACCTGCCTCAGAAGCACATCCTGATCACAGAACCACAGAACATGAGGAGTTGGAAGGGACCTGGGAAGCTCCCCCAGTGCAACCCCTGCCACAGCAGGAGCACCAGAGCAGTCACACAGGAACACGGCCAGGGCTTTGGGTGTCTCCACACAAGGAGACTCCACAACCTCTCTGGGCAGCCTGGGCCATGCTCCAGAACCCTCACACTCACAAAGTTTGGCCTCATCTTCAGCTTGAGCCTCCTGTGCTCCAGCTTGGGACCATTGCCCCTTGTCCTGGCATTGGCCATCCCAGAGCAGAGCCTGGCTCCTTCCTCCTGACACTGCCCTTTCCAAATGGATCCCCAGGAATGAGGGCACCCCTCAGTCTCCTCTGCTCCAAGCTAAGGAGAGCTCCCAGCCCGTACCTGCCTTGGTTCCTCTCTGCATCTTCAGCCCCTTATCTCCCTTTTTGGCTTTACCTTTACCCTTTGTCAGACCAAGCGGTCTTTCTCCCTCTCTAAATTGAAGTCACATTTCTTCCATGAACACTTTCTCCTCTCCAGCTTTCACCATATCCAATACCCATCCCTTCTCCTCACAACGCTGACACCTTCACCTTGCCCCCATCACAACCATCTCTCCTCTTTCCTCGCCCTCCTGTTGCCCATTTTGAGGACTCCAAAGCTGATGAGGAGAAGCCAGCCAGGCCTTCAGACCCTCAAAACAGCCTTGAGACTTGGCAGGATCAGAAAAGACAAAAAGCCACAGAAATTCAATACAAAAGCTTCAAAAACACTGCAGAAACAGGAAAAACCCCACTAAGTCCTCAGCTCCTGCAGCACCAACCTCTACATCGGTGTTGGTTGCAATGTCCTGGTGCACAACGACAGCGATTCCCCCGAGGCTTTTGGATTCATTGCTGGAAAATCTTCAAGTTAGGTATTGCAGCGTGAAAGCTTCCCCAGTTGCCAATTACTGCCATCAGCACTGCCAATAATTATGATTTAACAGTTAGCACATATGGAATTACAGCGCTCAAAGGTAGGGCTGGGGTTTTTTGGAGGGGGACAGTCCATTGGTTTTGCTGAAGCTCATTTTTTATACATTTAGTTCTTTTTTTTTTTTAAAGTAACTGCTTTGTTCCTAAATATATGGTTACAGAAGCTCAGCTTGGCAAGAGGCTGGATTTACTGTCCTTTTGGTATAGCCCCTGTAGATTTACACTGTCCATGAAAGCAGTAGTAACATGAATTAAGTGCTGGACAAGCTTATTCACCTGTTGGGGTTGTTTCTAGGGCATGCTTTGAAATTTCTAGAAAGCAAGAACTGCAGAAAGCAAAGCCCTCAGTCCTTTTTATTCCACTAAATGAAATGAAGATGCAAACCTCTGACAAAGCTGAAGCTGAAGGGGCTGTTTAAATTCACTAGAAATCTTTCTTTGTAGTCACAGACTCATTAAACAGAAAACTGGACTTTCTAATAGGAAAATAAAACCCCACAAACAGCTTAAACCACCAACTTGGCCAAATAGATCTTGATCTGAAAGACTCTAGCGCTGAACTGAAAGCAAAGAGTACCCCTGGCTTCCTAAAAATATGGGGAAGGTAGGAATCTGTGTACAAAAAATGTGTCCATGTTACATTTATGGAGAAAAATCACAGAAACATTGCAAATAATTAAACCAGGCAAAGCCAGAGGAATGCAGAAGAGAAGGGTCCAGGTCTTTCACCTCTCCATGAACATGTGGTCCTCAAACACATCCCGCCCAAAACCACGGTACCCCAGCAAGACTTTGTTTTCTGAAGAGCTGAAACCTTAAAACAATGTCAGGTTTAGCATCTGCCCATGCAGACTGACAAACGCCAACCAGAACATTTCCTCTGCTTCAATTTAAAAAGATAAGAACACAAAAGGCACCACCACTTCAGAACAAACCTCACACGATGTGAAGTTCTCACCGCATCATTATCATACGATGAAACCTTTACGGTGCAAACCCTCTCACTGCTGACACCGAACTACACCACAACCTATACACCAAGTACTGGTTTAATGCAAACATGGAAGTAGAAATTCAATCTCCTGTGTATAAACAAATGAGATGTGAGCTGTTGTGCTCGTTATTTCCTAGCGGAGCTGGGTATTTGGCAATCGGGAAGAATGCTTCAGCACAACAGTGTATTTATACACACAGAAATGCCTTCTGTCCAAACAGAAACTTCTAACAAATATGGTATAAGGCCAAACCAAGCCCATATGTTCTGTAGCAGTGATTGCTTTACAACGTGGAGCTATTTCTTCTTCAGCAACCTGCCCTCGGCTTGGGTTGGCAGCAAGAATCTCTCTTTTCCAGAGCAGCAACACGTACAGAGCCACACTGCTCGCTGCTCTTGTGCAGAACACAAGAAACAAAACAGCTTTTAGAAATGTTCTGATACTGCTGAATATTTTCATTTCTCACTTCCACGCCTCTTCCCTACATAACCAGGATTATTTGGGAATCCAATTCCAAAAGTATCTTTTCCAATGGGGGTATGGAGGAGGGAGGGAGAGGGTAAAGAAATGATGATTTTGTGTTTAGAGTCCTAAAGCACCGAGCTCCTGCAGCACCCAGCAGTGACCCTGCCAACCCACCCGGGGACATCAGGCCATTTCTGGGCAATCTTCAGCCACGTTGGGACCCACCAACTCATCAGACGTCTCAGTGTCTGCATGGGACCAACACGGCACACGTCAGGACCCCAAAGATCTGGTTTAATAAATACAAAGGTACTCAACCAAATAAACACTGGAAATTTTTGGAATGAGGCAAGAACATTGGGAATGTTGGAATTTGTTTTTTCTTCATTTATTTTCCCCTTTGTCAAAGGACCATTTCAAAACAGCCTGGGTTAATTTGTTTTCTCATGTCACTTAGCTTTGGGATGTTTCTCCTTAGCTGACAGGAAAACCCACCCATCTCCACAGAGAACACAAACCCCTGCTCTGTCAGCTGCAGCTCTTCAACAACCCGGGCACCGAGGGGGCCATGGTTTAACCTGGTAAAAAAGCTGACGCTGGAATAAGCAAGCAGTTCAGAAACGCACACACACATCATGGGGCAAAAGTCATCAAGAACCAGATCTCGGTAACAAATTATGTGTTATTTCTTAATGAAGGGCACAGAAGAGGGCTGGATTACACTAAGGTGCATTTGGAGGTGCCAGAGCCATCGGGAAATGTTTCAGGTCCACAGGAAGGCAGCTTGAACAACCTGGATACAACTCCAGATCCCATGTGTGTGGTTAAAGCAGCAACAAAACCCGGAATGGGATTGCACAGCAGTTACAGCTATTCCAGGGAGTCACCACACAACCACAGGATTGGTTGGAAAAGACCTCCAAGATCATCAAGTCCAACCATGCCCTGGCCACCACTAAACCACGTCCCTCAGCCCCTCATCTCCCAGCTTTTAAATATCCCCAGGGATGGGGACTCCACCACGGCCCTGGGAAGCCCATTCCAGTCCCTGATCACCCTCTGGGGAAGAAGTTTCCCCTAATACCCAATCTAAACAGAGCAAGAGACAGCAAACATCCAGAGCCATGGATCAATCTCGATTCTCAACATTCTGCTGGGTTTGGGCACCGGTCAGGGCCGTGTGATGGAAACCCAAAAGGAGCTCTGCAGTCTGTGACCCCATCTACCCACGCTGTGGGAATTTTCAGCACGTGGCACCACTCCAAACTTAGCAATAACAGAGCTGTGATGAGCTGGACCAAAGGTTAGAGGGGACCACGTACAGACGACACCAGAAAGGAACCTTTGCAAAAGCAGCGGTTGGTCTCTGGACAGGTAATCCAACCCAATAACCCAGGACACAGGAAGGAGAGCTTCTAAAATTGCTTCTCTTGTCACTACAGAAGTAGGAAAGGATCAGAAAATGAGCAGCCCTATTGGAGATGAGGGATTTCCCCAAAAGAGAGTGTCCTCTGCTCGCACGGAGCACGATGGAGCGCTCAGGACATCCCTGAGGACAAGGCCTGGAGCGGGAGCAGGGAAGATGCAGCGAAGGGAGAGCGATGGCCTCGTTTAACTCCACAGGAGGCTTCCTCCGCCACCCTCTCTTGCTATAGAAACCTCTTCGCTATGTCTAAAAATTCAAATTCTCACACACCAGAAGTGTGATCGTGACAGATGCTCCATTTTGTGCGGTGTGAAATAAGGACAGGCTTCCAGCTCTCAGCTTCTGAGCAGCCATGGAGGTCCAGGGTTTTTTTCGGTCGTCTTTAACGTTATCTGCACCAAGCACAAACCTTTGGGGTTCTCCCTTCATTTAAGCACACCCACAAACATGGGAAATGAGAAGCTATCATCACCTTTTCCCAGCTCTGGTGCTGTGATGCCCTGGTGAGACCGCATCTGGAATATTGCGTCCAGTTCTGGGCCCTCAGTTCAAGAAGGACAGGAACTGCTGGAGAGAGTCCAGCGTAGGGCTACAAAGATGATCAAGGGAGTGGAGCATCTCCCTTCTGAGGAGCAGCTGAGGGAGCTGGGGCTCTTTAGTTTGCAGAAGAGGAGACTGAGGGGAGACCTCGTTCATGTTTATAAATATTTAAAGGGTGAGTGTCACGAGGATGGAGCCAGGCTCTTCTCGGTGACAAACAATGATAGGACAAGGGGTAACGGACACAAACTGGAACACAGGAGGTTCCACTTCAATTGGAGAAGAAACTTCTTCTCAGTGAGGGTGACAGAGCCCTGGCCCAGGCTGCCCAGAGAGGTTGTGGAGTCTCCTTCTCTGCAGACATTCAAAACCCGCCTGGACGCCTTCCTGTGTAACCTCATCTGGGTGTTCCTGCTCCGGCAGGGGGATTGGACTGGATGAGCTTTGGAGGTCCCTTCCAGTCCCTAACGGTCTGGGATTCTGTGATTCTGTGTGATGATGCATTCACCCCATCGGCAGCAGGGCTGAGCAGTTCAACAGTCTCGATGCAAAAAGAAATCCTGGGGAAAAGCAAATTATAAAGGTTCTGCAGGCCCAGCATTCAGCCTCGTACAGCCAGGGAAAGCATGTGGGATTTTCTGCATATTTCTATGACCATCCCTATTTGGTCAGTACAGAAGGCAGCTGTGTGTCGAAACACAACAGAATAGGGTTTGTCTTGTGAGCAGCATCTGGGAAAATCCATGCTAAAACCGGTTAATGACTGTCAGAAGCCAATAAACACAACATGCCAGATCATCCTTCCCTCCGTTTGAAAAGCAAAGTTACATCCAAACTATCCTAAAATTCACGTCGTGAGTTTGTCGGGTCTCCAGCAAAAGCCCTCAACACAGGATCTGGTTTAATTCACATCCTATTTGTCTGCAGAAATCGCAGGAACAGCTTTGGAGTCCAGGAATTATCAAGTGGGAGAAGTACCAATTTCACATAAAGAACCCTGTTTGTTTAATAAAGATAAACGTACACGTGTGGGTACACACAGACACATTCATCCACCTGCTTTATTGCTGCCAGCCCGGGTGGTTTCCATTTAAGTAAACGCCTGTCAAAACAAATCACAAAGTCCAAAAATAATGGATGAAGCATCCCAAAAATGAATAGGAAGAGCTGGCACAAGAGGAAAGAATATTCGGCGTACATCTCTGATGTACTGAAAGAGGATCCTCCTTCCCCAGCAGGGCAAAACCAGGAGGAAACGGTGCCCGGGTGCGTGTGCGTGCATTTCACGTCAGTTTTTAGAAGTATTGAGTCATGGCTTTTCGACAAAACACAAGTTTTCTACTCGTTAAACCTCTGCATAGCCACGGATTGCAATGCATGGGGGAAATTAAATGTCAAATTAACTACACCCAGGAAAAAAAACACAAAACAAAACACATTACACATCCTGAAGAAGCCCTGAATCCATCGGCACTTCAGAGATAACTCGGTCCCTGTCACTACCCTGCAGCTCAGAAATGCAAGAGCGGGGCCCTCCCATCCAGCCTCCACTCCTACAGGAAAACCAGGCATTTCAGATCAATGCCACGCTGCCAGCATCAGTCACAGAGCACAGTAATAATAAATGTGAGCAAACTGCAAACAGAACGGCACAAAAACACCTAAAAAGGACCCAAGCCTGTCCTGACACCAACAATTTTAAGCACAACAGCCCTCAAAAATCAGGTGCAACACAAGCACTAGGCACTTGAATAGCTTTTCCTCATCTTACAGCTTGGAAGCGACTGGTTTTATATTTGTATTTTTCCTAGCAGTGCTGAATTACAAATCCCACTCTTTCAGTGAGAAGCAAAAATCTCTCAGCCAGCACACAGAGGTATTTTAGGGCACTCCAATCTAATTTAAGGTCATTTTGTAAAACAGAAGAAAAAAAACCTTATCTCAACCTCATAGTTCTCAAAATTCCAAGACTCTTGACGTCTACAGCATTTTTCAATGCACTCCTCAGTAGTTCTTCTATATTTTAGCAAAGCTGAGAAGTGAAATTTTTCCATTGCTCGTTCCTTACACATTTTGTAGGTGAAACTGTGCAGCTCCTTGCAAGCAGGCGACAAACTCAGATTATGTAAAAGTATTGCAACAACCACCAAAAGCAAAATAACCCAAGCAGCTTCCCCCTTCCCGACACTAAAACCCTTCTCATGGCTTCCTCATCAACCAGGAGCATCCGAATCCCTTCTTCTGCATCGATTTTCTGCAGAGTTAAAGGAGGCCGAGGAACACAAATCCAATCAAAGTCCAGGCAGGACAAACAGTCCGGATACTCACGAGGCTTTGTTTCCTCTCCCCATCACCCCCAGCTCCGATCCTGCAGGGGAAAGGCTGGAAATTCAGGGGCAGCGATGCCGTGGGAGCATCTCCTCGGGCAGGATCCTGCTCCGGTCCCCGGCCGTCCCCGGCGCCCGCTCCATCTTGCCGCTCCCCACGTCAGGATGATGTTACAGGTGACACCTCCCGCTGCTGATGTCAACCGTGGGTCCCAAAAGCACAACCACCACCTCCCTGCGGTGCCGCCCACCCGCCGCAACCATCACTTCTGCATCTCCTCCGCTCCCTCGAAGGTGATTTCGGAAAAGCTTACGGACACAGAGCTTCCCCTCTCTTCGTTAAGTCTCTCGGCGTTAACGAGCCTTCCCTTCCAGAACGCCGCAGCGAACGGAGCCTGCACGCCTCCCTCGGGGGTGGAAAACCAAGTATTTTTACAGTTGCTTTCTATGGCGCAGTTTAATTCGCTCTTTTGTCACAGCAAACCGCTGCAAGAAGAGGGCAAGAATGGCGCAGCATCTACCGGAGTGAATGATTCACTGATGCTCTCCTGAACATTTCGGAGTAAGCCGAAGGGCTGGCAATGCAGCCCAGGACCGGAGCTGATGAATGGTGCAGTGCTGCTGTTGTCATGGAAACGGCGAGAAAAAAAAGCAGCGCCATATAAGGAGTTGTGACATGGATTCTGGGAACAATTTCTACTAAAAGGCTCTAAGCCCTGGGATGCTTTAAAGCCGCAGCATCCCCTTCTCCTCGGCCGGACACAGGTTTTGTTGTTCAGACTGGCACAAATCACATCAATCCAAGCGTACGCTGGGAGCGTTGTACCTAAACACAACGTGGCAATGGGGTTTGGCAGGGTTTTCAAACGATTGAAATGCAAATAACTGAAATTATTAAGTCAGGAGAAGGGCAGGATGCTAACGATGACCCAAACTAACGTCTGTGGAAAGCGAGGGTACCAGCGCGACCCGCACAGGTGAGCGGCCCTGCATTACTGGGAGCAAAGAGACATGAACCAAACTGCAGCACCATCAGGTGGCTGAGTGCCTGCGCGGCACCGCCACCCACCACAGAGCCAGCCACTCCTCCCGAGACACCACAGCAGCCCCAGATCCACCCCAATCCGGCACAAATCCACCTGCAAACCTGGCGCTGCTGGGCAGCGAATGACAGCAGTGCCCCCAAAGCACCTCCAGCACAGGAGGAGCCAGCTCACACATACGGCTGCTATACACTCATATAGGTATAGATACAGATATAGATAGATAGATAGACAGACAGAGATACTACAGATATATAGATGGAGATATAGATACTATAGAGATATAGATACTATAGAGAGATATATAGAGATAGAGAGATAGAGAGATACAGAGATACAGAGATAGAGAGAGAGAGAGAGAGAGAGAGAGAGATAGATAGATAGAGATAGATAGAGATAGAGAGATAGAGATAGAGATAGAGATACACACACAGCAAGCTATCTTCAAGGCCAAAGTTTACATTCCTTCTGACCCAGACGGGAACAAACCACATTATTTTACGCTGTCATCAGGTACTTTTCACTTAACACACTCTCAGACACTACACCGTGACCGAGAGCTGCCCCTATTTCACCAAAAGCCAACACAACGCTCTAATCACTGCCCCGCCATCAAAATTTGAACTGTTAGAAACCCTTTCCATGCACTCCTTTGTTTTATTGAACAAACACGTACCAGCATGGCCAGCTTCTCCCCATCACCCCCACACCAAAGCAGCGGCCGCCTCATCCCCCACGCTCGCACCCAGCTGAGTTGGTGCCTCGGTTCTGGGAGAATAAGCAGTCCCAGAGGGCTGCAATTATTAATTTGGGTTTGTCACCATTAAACAAGAAACAATTTGAGTTTTCAAGCAGAGATCTCGCCTTGTTTAGGCCCACAGTGACAATTATCATCAAGAAGATGATGAAGATCCAGAAAAGGAAGGAACCACGATCCTTATGGCTGTCACCAGGAGATGCCAAGGAGGACGCAGAGGGATGGGGTGACATCAAGGCCTCAGATCCCCCATTTCCCAGCACTGCAAATGCTGTGGGTGCTGGTGGCACGGGGGACATTGCCCATGGGTGTCCCCAGCCTGGCTGCATCCAGAGGGTGTCAAGAACCAGGATGGTGGGGCCTTACCGGTGTCCCACAAAGAGCAAGTCTCCACGCTGCTTAGCTTTGCTCTCTTCCCCACTGAAGGATCCAATGAAGAAGTACATGTTTTTAGGCAAGAAGATGCTATTAATTGCCTGCACACCCCTAGGAACATTGCTGCTCGTTTCTATGAGGTTAACTCTTCAGGAAAGCTCCCACATTCCCAAAGTGCGAGGGAGGAAGGTTCTCAAATCCCCCCCGATTTGCAAGGAACCTAATTCCTCACATCCATGCTTTCCAATCCACCAAAGCACCCGATTCACACTGGATACAGGGGAACGAGGCCTTGGAGAACCCAAACCTGAGCACCCAGGCCACTTTTAGAAAAACACGATTTATTTCCTAAATTTCCTGATAACATTCTCCCCTCCTCCCCCTGTGCACAGGCACTCACACACACACACACACACTCCTTCTGAAAGAACCCGAAAGCTTGCAATCTGTCATTCAACAGAAAAAAACAGAAAGAGCCCAGTACAGCGATGAATAAAATTATCCCCGCGCATATAAATTTACAGCCTGTAAATTCAAAACCCTTCCCGAGGAGGAGCCAAGCGCGGCACAGGGCTTTGTGAAACCCCTCACACACGGTGGGTGCCACAGGAACAGAATAAAGCTGAGTCCTTCAGCCCAATCTCTCGTATCTGAACCTAATACACCGCCGGGTACTATTTCTGGCAGGGATTCAGGAAAGCACTCGGATACATTCATCTCTAGAAGCACCCTCCTGAAAAGCCATGCGCTCCTGAATGAAGGTGTACGATGCAACCGTGCAATTTCCATCGCGGCGATGGCGCTGAGTCCTCCCTGACACACTCGTGATGTACAGCAGGGTATTTAACCCAATGCGTTTGGAAACGGTTGCTCTCTCTGTGCGGCAAGTGTGTTAACTTTTAAGTGCTCATTTTCTTCCAGACAGAAATCAAAATGGTGTCTCCTATGTTATTTATCCTGGGCCGGTAGGCTGGGGTTTGTGTTTTTTTTCTTTTTATTATGTATTTTTCATTTGAAACTTGCAAATAAAGCCACGGTTTTTATTAAATTATTAAACAGCATAAAATGAGGTTGAATACGCTGATTTAAAATATGTCCTTAGCCACTGCTGAACAATCGCTTGCAGGGGCAGGAGAGGGAGGGCTGATTACTCATTCTCGCTGTTCCTTCTCCCTTTAGAGCCACAGCGACCTCCCTTTTTCTTAATCACCAAACTACTGAGAGTGAGAACTGCAACCACACTGAATATTTATCAGCCTCTGAATCCAGCCAAGCCTGCACACACAGAAAACCCAGCTATCCACATGTGGGCCTGTCCTGGTTTGAGCTAAACAGAACTAATTTATATCTAGTGATTTTACTTTCCAGCTCAGTCTCTTCTCAGTGGCTGAACTTGCTGAAACCAGTAGCATGGTTTTCCAGTCTGTGCTGCTACAACGATAAGCTCAAGGCCACTGTCTCACCATGGGTGCTGTGTCTGCACCTATTGGGAGGAGCGGACCCACACCTGCCCAACGAGGTATTCCATCCCATATTTGTCATTCTTAGTGTAAAGCCGAGGGATCGTGAGAGTCTCAACCCTTCCATTTCGTACCTTTCTCTCCTGCTCTGATCCTGCAATGGCCGAGGTCTGAGCAGACCCTGCTGCTTCGGCTGCCTCTGATCCTGATCCCTGTGTTCCTGCATCAGCTCCCACTGCTGCTGGGTCTGC
>NW_010199854.1:43000-58817 GCF_000695765.1 Mesitornis unicolor
CAACCTGTAAAGTCTCTCTCCCTTCTTCTCTTTTCCCTTCTGGGAAGGGCAGAGGGGCTCACAGAGCGCGTCTGGCCAGGGTTTAGTGGCCAGCCCAACCCTACACCACGACAGGGCCGCTGACCACAGCTCTGCTGGAAAGAAACTTAATGCACCCCTGTGGCTTTTTACCAAAAATGGACATTTTAACAATGAAAAGCTCATTTTTTACAGGTTAAGAACTTTAAAAGGTTATATTATAAATAGAATAATAAATAAATAGATAGATAGCATTGCAGACTGTACTGGGCAGGTTTCTCTGCACCATACAGGTTTCTTTTCCTTTTTTAAGGGTGAAGTTAAACCCCAAATTAACGCGAGACCCCCAGTGCACATGGAGTGGGACCATCTCAGTCTCTGCTCCCTACTGGAGCTGACAAACCAACTCCATTACACTGGAATGGATGTGTGCACATCTGGAACAACCCAGGATCACTCAGTCCTCAAATGTGAGCAAATCATTGGGTGAAAAGCCTAAGAAAAGTCTTTTGTATGGAAATTTTCAGCTCTGCAGTTTAAGTCCAGTAATTGGTACGGTCATGTGTTGTTGCAAACGGTCTTAGGAATTAAATCTTTAGGAAAAAAAAAAATCGAAAATAGACGAGACAAGAAAGCTTATGTAAGAAATAGTACCAGTCTGCTCCGCGGATATGGAAATTGTGACATGAACGGGTTAGTCACACACAAATGTATGTAAGACGCAAACAGCATGAAAAAGCCCCTACAATTGGATAATTTCTCTGCGATTTTCTCTGCTCCGAAGGCCGCTTTGATAAACCCACATGGTGACTGTCAGCCGGACAAAAGCCTCTCTTCGCAGCGCCTCAGCTTCCCCGAATCGCCCCCGGCCCCGCTCCAAAGGCGTCGCTCACGGCTTTGTGCCGAGGAACAACCGGGCACGGGCAGGGGACAAAGCGGCACAGGAACCATCGCAGCCACCGGACTTTGGGAAACGTCTCCACGCATTTACTGTCAAATTCTTATCATTAACTTATTTTATATCTGAAAGCTCGCACGTGAAGATTTGTTTGAACCGCGTTGCTCATTGGTGCTACCAGATGTTGGGGACGCTACGGTGGCACTTACGAGACTTCTCTACTATCGGAGAGGGGGACTGAGCAAAATCAGGGAGAAATGCGTTGAAAACATTGAATTTGTCTTCACAAATCTAGTATTAACTCCAAATTTTCTCTATTTTACAGATCATGCTGGCTTACTAACGAATAAAATGAGGAGGGTCTTCACAAACTGCCCGTCAAGAACAAAAAAGCCCTTTTTATCTGCTGATACAGCAAATGGTCCGACATTCAACAGCCACCTCTTGCTGCTGGTAAGGAATTTGTTTTTGCTTTTTAAGTCTCTCAGATTAGTAGCAAATAAGAGAGACAGAGGATAAGGAATAGCTGAAGAAACGTGATAAATGCTGTGAATAACAAAGAGTGGAAAGCAGTACTTTCCTGGTTGCTTTACATGTTACTCTAATGAAAGCAAACCAATTCCTATAATGACTGCATGAGGATGTAAAATAAACACCTTCCTTTTAAAACATCAACAGTAAATTAAGCTAATAATTTAAAGACCCATGCTAATCTACCAACGCACCGGAGCACACTCTGAATTTGCCTTTCAGGAGCTCCACTGGAGTCACCCAGACTGGGAACTGGAAAACACCAGCGTGGGTTTCCACGTACGGGCTGGGTCTAAGTGGAGCAGGGTATTTAAAACAGAGAAAGGAAAAGTGTGCAAGGAGAAGATGGACATGGCCATCATGACCTCTTCAGAGCTCCCTTCCAACCCTGCCATCCTGTGCTGCTGATCTTCCCCATCACTTTCCAACAGATTCCTGTGTATGGCCCCAAAATGGGCCTCCACACAAACCCAGGAGCCTACGCTTTTCTACCCTTGCCTGTGCATAACAATTATCAGCATTTTATTGACATCGTCCTGGTTTGGACACATCCTGTTCAGACCTATTTCATTGCACAGAGTTTCCAAAGCAGAAGTCAGAGGAATTTTCCTTTGGACCAGCTGAAGGCCTACAGCGTGGCTCTACAAACCACCCTGGGGTGTTAGCACGCATTTCGGCGAGCTGCCCAAACCCCTGATGTCTGCATGAGTCCCCATCCCTTTCTCCAAATCACCACCTGCAGAAGCCACTGCTGGAAGTCTTGTCCCTGGGCTTTTGAGGAACAAGCGGGATGCTCCAAACAGCAATTAAATCTAACAACTGAGTTTGGAGCTAAATGGAGTCTGAGCTGTTTCCACCTGGAAAAGGGAATTCTGAATCCACAGAGCTTAATCTGCTGGGCTGAATTGTGGTGATTTGGTAAGGCAGGAGGAGGTTAACGCCTGTTGAGAAGCCAGAGGTCCAGCAGATGGACATTGAGGCAGTTTGCTGAGCAGGCCATGGTGTTAGAGACATGGAGCTGCAGTGCTATGAGGAAAAACTGCTCTTCCCATGGGGTTCAGCTCAAACCCTCCCCAAGTACTTCAGAGAAATGAACTGCTCAGGTAAATAGGTGAATATGGTGTTACTCACAGCTACAACCAGAGAGCACATAAACATACAGGATTACAGTCAAAAGAAGGGGACAGAAGGGTAATGAATGAGAGAAAGATGCCACGAAGGCCTGAACTATTCATAAAATACAACGTTCTTCATCCTTTCCTAACTGAGAAAACGAACTGGCTAAAATCACCTGCCTCTACACTAAAATCCCTGCAAGTAACTGAAAAAAGAGGAGGAAACTGCACGAATGTGAGGATCATGGGAGAAAACTCAGGAAAAGCAGGAACAAATCAGCTATTCCTTACACAATAGATCAAACCAGTACGGACACGCTGGGAGAAGGAAGTATAGCCTTGATTTATTTTTGGTATTTTTCACAGCCTTTGGTGGCAGAAGGTTGTGGATTCCCCACCTCCCCAGTACTGTGTGGTATGATGAGAAAAGAGCTCATCATCACAAGCAAAGAGAATTCCCACCCGGAGGGAAGGACAGGTAACCAGAACCAAAACTAACGTGGTTTTAGGGACCCTGAGCTGCAACGGTTTGCATTGTGAAACTGGGACTGAGTTTTATGATTCTAAAAGGTAAAACCAAACTTGTAAAAGCCAAGCTCGTTTCAGCAGCTACTCTGGCACGGTACAACACGTCCTGTTCCCAGCTCCTCTGCACGAGAGAAGGAAATGCCGAGGGACGGATGGACAGACAGGGGGTCAGGACACGCAGCTGCACTGCTCTGACTCGGGACTGCCAACTGCAGGACACTCTTAGCAAGGGAAGTGTGGAAAAAATGCACAAAATGCCACAAATCCTCCAACATCACCAGCCCCCATGAAGAACCGGCCTCTGAGCTGCACAGCTGCTCTGATTTCTGCTTGGTTTAGGCCTTCACATTTTAAAGCAAAGCTCTGGGCACCCTTTGGAAGTTCTCATTGATGGGAAGCTCGTGTTGAGGACAGCTGGGCAAGGCACTGAAATCTTTCTTTTAACCTATTTTCATGTTTTATTTCTTTATCTGCCCAGTCCTCTTGCACATCTTGAGCTCCACTGCTACCAAACGGGCTCAGGCCCTCACGAGACCCCGCAAAGTGACTCTGTCACGACTCAGGCATCTCCCTCTCATCCTTCCCAATTTCTCCTTTCACCAAAGGGCAGGGAAAATAAAACACACAGAGTGCATCAGAGTTCCCTTTTGTAAGCATCGAGCAGATGATATTGGGTAAAAATCCTTTTTGGGGGTTTCTGTCAGTACCAGCACCAGGTGATGGGCACGGAGGGATGGCAGATTTTAGGCAAGAAGGGAGTTTCTCCAAGCTGTTACCAATAGAAACACAATGTCAGGTTTTTAAATGGATGTTAAGACTCCAAGAGCCTTTGCAAATCCGACCACATGAACATCTCTAGGTGTCCAAACCACAAACCCAGCAGGTTAGATCAACAAAACAACTTAAAAATATGCATGAACTATGAAAAAGTCACTTTGCTGTATAAGTTTATCATTTTTTCTGATGCATTCTCTCAGCATTCAAAATCTTAGCATAAAGCCCTTTAAAATTACTGTAACACTTCCACTGTGCACAAACCACGACACAAAGTGGAACTGAAACACGCTCTGCTGGAAAATGTCTCAGCAAACCAGAGAATATTTGTAAAACAGAGAGATCATTTTGAGAATAGGAAGATTTCTCTGTCAGCACGAAATCCAATTGGGTTTGACTGGAGCAGCTGCTACAACAAACAAATGATGACTTGTACACAGAAGCTCGTTCAAAGCCTTTTCTTACAGATTTTTTTTTGCACCGACGGACCTTAAAAGCCCCACGGAACTTTATTTAAAGTCCTTACCAGTTAACTTCTTCACAGGTTGGAGCCGAACACTGATAGACTGATGTGTGAGTAAGGGGGAGGATGGAAGGGAGCGGGACATGCCCTCCATAATCCGAATGTGCTGCATACCTTCGGTCACTGGGAGTGGCGGAATTGCGTAGTCGGGTTCAAAAGCACAGTCGTTCTCTGTGGAGGTGCCTGGTGGGAACACAAAACACAAAGGAATTGGTTAAAATCGAGGGAATCTCCTGCTTTTATGGCTCCAAGGCCACAGAGACACCGCGCTCCTGTTCATCTGGTATGGGCTTGGAGCTTCCCTTGAAATAACTGTATTTATGGAACAGCAGCTCAGCAAACCTCTTCAGATTATGCGCAGTATAACCAGGAAAATGGATCCTTTTTTGGTTTTTAATTTGCCTTTCAGAGTAGTCCTAGACTCACCAGCTTCACATATAATTCAGACCAAGCAATAACCCTTTCACCAGTAGTTTTTTTGTGCATTTAGATTGTGTATTTCTAAAAAACTTCCAGCTGAATTAAATTCCAACATGAGGAATTTCAGCCTAAAGAAACCCAAACAAAATCAAAGAGCAAAAGCCTCCGAAAGCAGCCACCACCTCCAGCTCCCCCCTGACGCACACCCAGAGCCGCACAAAACCCGCACGGGGGTCACACCACTGCAGATCCACACGGAAGACACCAAATAACACAACAACGAGGGGAGATAGCACAATAAAAGCACAAATTGCTGATTGTTGCAATAAATATCAATGATAAATGAAGGGCAGGTGCTGCAGATGAGGAGGAGTTGGGAGCCTCCAGGTTCCTCCTGTCGGCTGCAGAAGATGGAAACCCCTGGTCAGGAGCACTTGGTTCCCCCCCTCCAGGCAGGAAGATGAACCCCAAACCAGGTAATTCATCTGAAAACCAACTTGAAACTGTCAACGTTAATATTTCATTAGAGGCAATATAAGAAGATGACACTTGTGCCACACCTTTAAGAGATGGATTTTAGCTTTTAGTGCCTGCTAATGATTTTCATCCATAAGGACATTTATTATTTGATTTCCATGGGATAGCTCATGGTTATCAACGGCTTGAAAAAATGTGTTTAAAAGAGAAAGTGTAACTGCCAAGGCAGAAGGGCAGACAGAGAAAAGTGGGAGGAAACCAAAGGGTCAATGCCTCAGCCACGTGGTACTCCAGGAGGAGATGGACTGACTTTATTCCAGATACCCAAGACGCAACGTGAACAACCCAACTTATTATTCATGATCAGAGGGAAAACTCCTCCCGAAACAACTGCCAAAAACCTTGGACAAGCTCCTGAAGAGTACTAAGAGGTAGCATCATTTGTGGCCGAAATCCACCCGCTACCGATGCCAACTTCCAGGAACATCTCAGCACTTCTCATCATTCCCTACAAGAAACAAAACAAACACTACTGCACCTTACACATGCACCAGTTCTGACAGCTCGAAAAGTCGACTTTTACTCTCCTGCTCACAGAACATTTGCCACATTCACACTAGTTTACTGAACACACATTCAAAGCTAATCCTTACAGAGGTGATTATTTTTTTTAACTTCCGTATGCTCTAGTAAGCAAGCTACAGTTCGGTATGTTTTATTCATCAGAGACTGTCATTACTGCCACAAACGATGAGCCAGACACTCATGTTTTTCTATTCATTTCATGCTGCTTTAATTAAGTGTGCACACGAATGCTCTAACGGAGTACAGCCCTTTAAGGGGGAACAGATCACTGCTCTTTGTTTGTGTATTAGAAGATGTTGTTGCTGACAACACCAGGGCTTTTATATACATATAGCCAAATATATATCTATTTATTTATATATGTGTATGTATGTGTGTGTGTATACATATATATATTTATTTATATATGTGTGTGTGTATATATATTTATTTATAGACATATGTATGTGTGTATACATCTATATATTTATTTATAGACATATGTATGTGTGTATGTATACATATATATTTATTTTTATATACATGTATGTGTGTGTATACATATATTTATTTATATACATATATGTAGGTATGTGTGTATACATACATATATTTATTTATATTTATATATATGTATGGATGTGTGTTTACATATATATATTTATTTATATGTAGAAAATCTTTGGCTACCGTCTCAATCCAAGCCTGTCCAAGTGAAGCTGCCATGTGCCACCCCAACCCACCTACCATCAGCACGGCTCTGTCACACACACAGAGCCTGTCCTTATGTCCATCTCCAAAGCACTTCATCACTCCTCTCCAATCACACACAGCGGCAGCACTTCCGTGTGCTGAAACTCTGTTCCTCTCGTGCAGTTTTGGTGTCCTCAGAGGAGGTGTCTACACCATGCAAGCTGTCTAGAAGCACTTGTAGAAGGCAGGGAGGTTAGGACAAGATTCACCCATGGACACATCCCAGCCAGGACACACCACTGGCTCCATCCATGACCCCTCCACGGATGACAACGGTGGCCAAGGGCGATGGGCAGCTCTGCTGCACCCACCCACGTCCGGCTGAGCAGCACCCCGGGGTGCCCCACTTGATGCTCATCTGACCACCACAGCCATGCACAACCAGCACAGCTTCAAGGTGGGATCACTGCCGTGCCCAGCCCTGCTCCCATCGGCTGCTGGACAGTGTGGGGCGCAGATGGGACAGATGAAGGGGACACAAGTGCTCTCAAGGGCAAGCCCACGTCTTGCACACACACAACACACAGGACGGTGCTACTGCTCAGCAGAGCTCAAAACCCTTTATAATCTCTTTTCTATGTTTTCTGCTAATCATCCAAAAGCAGTGGCTTTACTGGAGCACTTGGGCACAATCTTTCCAGGAGGACGTTATTTGGTAGCACGCTGCTAATGCAGCACAAAAAAACCTGACTTCTCCCAGCTGCGCATTGCCAACTGTAATTACTGGCTCCACGTACAGCTCACTTTTTCCTGGCTTTCTCCAGGGCTACTGCAAGCTGCACATCTCTGCTGGCCCTGCAGACCCATCCACCATCACCTGCGAGCGCCAGGAAAGGCAAAGGGGCACCAGTGCCAAAACTGACACTGGCATCGACAGAAACAAGCTACGGTGTTTTACCAAAATACATTTGGTGCCAGACACGAAACAAAGATTTGCCATCACTGATTTGGAATCTTAAAAATAAAGTTCAGATTTCCCCAGGCTGGATTTTACCTTTCTGAGGGAGCTATCAACACTGGGCATCTTCTGCACCTTCAGGTCTGGGAAAGATCTAAAATCAGTGAGCGTTTCACTGGTTCCTATGGTGTAATATATGGTGTAAAATAACCATCTTTAACCAGATTTCACCTAAAACCAAGGGCAAGTGCGGGCAGTATCTTACATAGACATAAAAGTAATGGTATCTTCGCAAAGTCTTCAGGATTATTTTCCTTCTCTAAAACTCAAATCCCTTACAAGCCAGCCAGTGAACCCACAACAGACCCACACTGCACCACTTTCCTTCCTCAGACGTCAGAACTTCTCTCTCATCCTTGTTAGTGTGTACACCAAAATAGCGTTACCTTTGTGTCAGTCAGAAAAGAACACTGGGTTAAAACTCCATGAACTCTCAAACTGGGATCATTCATGGCTGACCCGTTTGTCTATAACTGTATTTAAATAAGATGTTACTGCAAAGTGCATCTTTGAACTAATACACTATTTCTTGATGTTTTCCAAGATGATGAAGCTTTACAGACAGCTGTAACACCTGGGCATCACACATGGAAATTTGAACATGAGTAAGACGACCACCTCCATTTAAATTGGCTGTTTTGAGTATAATAAAACCCCTTAAAGCATCATTATCAAAACTCCACGTTAACACGTGCAGACAGCTCACAACTTACAGACACAGAGCAGAGTTTAAGATAATACCATGGGCAAAGAGACTTCTCCAACACTGCAGAAAGCCCGCGGCTACAGTCACATCCATGGATCCAAACGGAAACATTGGTTTCTCCAAGAAGTTGGAAGGACTTTTTAAACCTGTTTACTCCTCTACTCCCTCTCATGCTGAAACGTCTTGATTTCTACTGCAGGTCCTGGTCATGCTCAGGGCAAACAGATACAGCTTGGTTATTCTTTGGCAAGTAAGTCTTTGCAAAAAAAGCCCTATATCCTCTGCCCAAAACTGGTACCTGTCCACAGCAGGTGAGATGCTGAATAAATTGGCTGAAACACAACCCGGGAGAAGAGAGTGGCTGAAACGAGCGTATGGAAACCCGGCAGCCAGCTCCCACCACGGGATGTGGTGACAACAAACAGCGGCCACCCCCAGCCAAGGGACAGGACACCACAGGGACAGGGGGTGCGGGCCCAGCGGCCGCACAACGGCGGCTTTATCCGAGCCAGCGGCGTCTGGAAAAGAGCAGCCATTCATGGGGTGTTCTCAAAGCACAGAAATGCTGCTTGTGTGCAAGACATCACAGGGTACGGGCAGCTACAAATTCCCTCGTTCCTTCCTAATTTTATTGTCATTCTATTTTAAACTATGAAAATTGAAAATTTTCACATAGTAATAAAAAGATCCAGAGCAGTTTCAGCTGCTGCTGTTTCACAGAGCTTCAGGGTTTTAACTCGAAATCCCGATCCCCCTAATTCTGATCGCAGGCTTCAATCAATGGCAATAATTTCGCCTGGGCAACACTGGAATACGGCCAAAAAAAGAACAATGCTCGGGAGAAAACGTCTCCATAAGAAGTCATTAGGACACCATGACAACAACAGGCTTGGACTTCAATGAAAGGAAAATGATTGCTGCAATCCCGAAGAGAAAAATAAGTCAACGCGCAGAGCGCCGACTGGAGCCACGCTTCCAAAAACGCTGCTGAGCCTCAAGAGCTGGGTGCAAACACCAGCATTTTCACCACCATCACTAATGGGCAAATGCTTCAACCTGTGAGTAACCCACTGCAAAGGGCAGGTAAGGCAGCGCAGATCTAAGAGATCACCAACAGAAATCCCCGGTACAGGGCTCTGGTCGTGGTTTTCACCACCAAGCCTACAGTGACTGATGGATACGCACCAAAGGAGTGTGCAGAATTGCTATTTAAAGAATGTACAAACTATTTGTACTACTCTTTTTTTCCTAGGATCCTTTGCCCTGCTCCTGTAGGGTGAAGCAAAGCAAAGGCCGGAGCAGGTTCAGCCCCGGGCAGGGACGCACAGGTCCCCTCTGTCACATCCCAGGGTCTGGGGGAAGGAAAACCTGGTTATTGAGGACCTGCTGGGTTGTCCCCTTGAAACCAGGGGTCACCCTTGATAAGTGCTGGTGTGCACTGATGACTTCTGACACCACCGGCTCCAACCACCACCCTCACATTAAGCTTCATCTGCAAAATGAGGATGCTACCTGCTCCACATAAGCCATGCCATGAATCAGTCTGAACTCCTTCAGTCTACACCAAGACAGCCTGGTTTGTGCACACTAGTAAATCTGGAGCTGTGTGGATAACAGCGATGGTTACAAAACTCTGTAAGCTTACACAGTCTTACGAATAAAACACAAAATATATCATAGCAAAGGCGAACAAATGAGAAACGAGTCACTGAGGCAGAACAACACTCAGGTTTACCTTGCCCAGATCGGCTCTGACGGGAGTCTACACTTGCCTGTCTTCGGTCTGCTGGCTCCTCGTTCCCTCCATCTGCATGAGAACCAAAACAGCAGAAGTAGAACATCATAGTGGACAGGTCAGGCAGACGCAACGTTTCCTTCAGGCCCATGGCCTCTCCTGAGGGAACGGCAGAGCCAAAGGTCCCTCCTGCACAGAAACTGGGGCAACCTCCTCTGCTGCGCCGGGCAGTTTCACCCCAGCTCACTGCAACCGAAACCTGCGGGGTCCTCAGGATCTACACAGGCTTTAATTCCTCCTGTCGACCCCACAGACGTTTGAATGCAATAGCAACCAAACTGGGCGTCTTCAACTAGTTCCTTCACTTCAGATAGTTATATCAAAAAAGTATTCAGCATATGGTGAAAGAGATCCAGGTTAAAAAAAAAAAGGGAATACTCTTTGGTTTTCTTTTAAAATGATTTGTCAGCTACAAAATGGGAAGGCTGGGGAGAACAAAACTGCCCTCATTACAGCCTCTTGAAAGTGTTTAGGGAAGCAGCGAGAGTTAACAAATAACAAACCCATCTGGATAAATGCAGAGTGGGACACTGTGTACAATATTACACAATTAATTACATGCTGCTCTTCATTGATCAACTGACCAGATTAGAAACAATAGACATGCACATCAATACAGATGCTCGAGCACACAGGGGTTTCTGCCAGCTGAAAGCAGAAAAAGTCTGGCTATGCAGATTGGGGAAAAGCAAAACTCAGCATTTAAAATGCAGGACGTATTGCAGAGGTTATTGCACCTCATGGCAGAGGAGGCTTTTATCATCTTTAAAAATAGTTTTGAAATAATTGAATTCTTAAATAGCCCTTTAAGAACTCAAGAGCTGAGGACGCTAAAAGCAGCTACACTCTGGTATGCTTATTCCTCCATCTATCCCTATCCATCTATCCCTGTCCCTATCCATCTATCCCTGTCCCGCTATCTATCCCTGTCCCGCTATCTACCCCTGTCCCGCTATCTACCCCTGTCCCGCTATCTACCCCTGTCCCGCTATCTACCCCTGTCCCACTATCTACCCCTGTCCCACTATCTACCCCTGTCCCACTATCTACCCCTGTCCCTCTATCTACCCCTGTCCCTCTATCTACCCCATCCCTTTACCTGTATCTATCCCCTCTATTATTTGTTAGGCAGGCCTGTCATGCCATACAGTAATTCACCTTTATCAACTCCCATTACTGTTCCTCTGGCTCTAGAGGCAAGTTGTGCATGGCAGCACAGCAGCAGAACTGAGGTGGTACCGAACATTCAGGTTTACCAGCACCCCCTTCCCCCCAAAAAAACAGGACCCCAGCCCAGGCTATGGAGAGGTTTTTGTTTCCCCTGCCCCCACAAAATGCTTCCAGGCCTCGGTTTCCCCAGAGCAAAGTTCAGGCACCTGAACTGGTAACAGCAAAACTACTTTCTGTCACTTTTTGTTTTACCCTGCTCGCACATCAGCTGCATGGAGAGGTCGGCATCCCCACGCCAGCTAAAGCAACCCCAAAATCTCCTATTTCCTATCAGCTCCTGGAGCCCTGAGGAGCCACCACAACCACCAGGTGTCAGGGAGCCCACAGACGGGACATTTTCCCTGTTCACTTTTCTATTCCAGTCAAGAAGGATGAGACATTGTAAATACGGCTGGGATTTTGCTGGATTCAAGGAGCCTTTATTACCCAGGAGATATCGGGGTTAGGAACATTGAGTTTTCCTACACCATGGCTGGTATAAAAAGGTATTAATAGATCCCTCTCTGTATTTTAGGTCCCTGTCTTCCTATTTTCACTTGTACTCCATGATGTTGGCTCTGAGCACTGCTCTGTATGCAGACACCATCACCATCATCATCCTCACCACCGCTAAAGACCCCGGCTACAACACGGACAACCTCTAAGTTATGAAGAAAACAAAAACCCCTTGGGTTCCAAATACAAATTATAAGGATTGAAAGTTGCAAAAGTCTAGGGCTACAAAAAGAAAGCCACAGTATTAAAATCAAGGGTAAAACCTCTATTTATCAAAAAACCCTCATCCTGAGAATAACCCAGGAGGCCTCACGGACAGGAAGATGCAGCACAGTTGGGTTAAATTACATTTAAATATATATCTATATCTATCTAGATAGATATCTCTCTCTATATAGATATATCTCTATCTGAAATAAGACTTCAAAATCTACTGCAGTTTTTGGTTTGAATACTATGGTAAAACCAAGGAGTGTTTGATGATATGGAACTGGTTTTGTAATTGTTTCTTGAATTCGTAGCGTAACCTTTTCCAGAGCGCTTTGCAATAAGATGTAGACAACAGCTTAACCCTCATTTCAGTGAAATACTTCTCAACACCAAAGGCAACTGATGTTTCATTACATTAATAACACAGCTTCACCACCATAAACAGATGTTCCAAATTAACTTTCAAATGCCCTTATTCTGATTCACATCAAAGAGCTACAAAATAACCCAAAAACTCTGACAGAGACGGAAGAGTCTTGAAAGTTTGGGAAAAAAATTAATAAAGGACTTTGATGACTAAATTTGGCTTAAAACACATCAGCACAGTAAGGGATGGCTGCTCCGAGCCACAAGAGCCACCACCATCACCCGGTGCTGGGGTGGGGATGGAGAAGATGAAAAGGTCGCTTGCTTTTGTGACACGAGGCGACACAGGAAACCCAAGCACCAACCTGAGCTTCAGCACAACCCAAAATTTGGGTTTCCTACCAACGGGAGCAACAAGGTTTTTCCTTGACACCGTTTTGGTTGTGAGGAAGCACAAGCTGGCATCTACCCAATGGGTCTACCAGGAATCTAAATCTGACCTGGATTTTCTACAGTGGAATAAGTCTAAGAGACAGGCATGGTCCTTATTTTAAAAGAACAAAACACTTCGTTTTTACCCCAAAAGGAGGAAGTTTGGGTCTCTCAGAAGTCAGTTTTCCTACTAAAGTGAAGCAGATATTTTCCAAGCACAGAAAAATCTACAAAATATGTGATGGGAGCTTAAAGAGCTACCACAGCACCAGCAGCTCAAGGACTCCACAGCTAAGGAGGCATTAATCCATTTGAGACCAGTTGGAAGGACCAGACCTCTCCTGTACGGTCACTGGGACATCCCACAGCCAGTGCTCGTGCTCCCAGGACTCTGATGCTCTTCAGTGCTCAACGTGGGGTTCAAACGGTGACAAAGCCATTGGGTTTGGGATCAGGAACGGCTGCGCAGGGGCTGGTACGGATTCCTCAGGTAATTTGCAGGTTAGTCAATATATTATTAAGGGGGAGAGAAAGATCAGAGCGGATTCACTTCCCGAAGCGATTTAGGAAAGCGGGGAAGGACAAAAATAAACGTGATGACTCAGCACCTAGCGTGTCTTTAGTGGGCATGCAGTGGTGCTCGCCCGCTGCTGCCGCGGCTGCAGCTGGGGTGGAACGCAGCAGGATTTAACGGGTGTCCTCTAAACCATTCGGTGGCTTCTCATGAGGAGTATTTTGGGACAGCACAGCCGGAGCAAAGCCACCACCTGGCTGCAGAGCGGTGCAGGTGCCTGCACACCTGATGTGGATCAATAAAGCCACGGGTTTGCCGTGTAACAAATGCAGCCACACAAGCTCTGGGCTCTTTTGGGAAGCCCTTCACCCTCTGCCTTTGCACCTCTGGCCCTTCTCATCCGCTGTGCTCTGTGAATTCAAGTGACAGCAGCAAAACAAGCCAGAGGCTCCCGGGCAGGACAGAGCGGGCACCTCCTCCCTCACCTCCCTTCCACAGGAGCTGGGAAATGGTGAATATTGCAATTAAAATATTAAAAAATACAAACAAATCAACAGCAGGCAGGGGAAAAGGCTGCTACCTGCAGAATTTAGGATGGATGGTGAGAAGGCAGAGGACTGCAGGACGAGAAGGACAGCCCACAGATCAGAGCTGAACCACTCAACTATGGAATTTTTCCTCCCTTTGCCTCAAATCAGGATTTTGAGCACACCCCTTCCCTGCAGCGGAGGAGCAGGGTTACGAGGGAACAATGCGATACATAATTAAAGAGTTATCTTTATCCACATGCCAAAAAAGGGGCAAATTACTGTTGCTACGGGAACATTAACGCTCACATTTCTGAACTTCCAAGCGCTCGAGTCCCCAGTCTTTAGACAGAGCTCATCCCTGCGCACGTATCGGGTCGCTGTCATCACAACAAAACTTAGTTCATTTATTTACGCACGATTTCAGGTGGTCATTGGTGTTTGCTCTAGCAAGAGCTATTATTTAGAGGCATGACCTAGTATGTGGACAGCAGTTTGCACCCAGGATCGCTCGTGGAAGAGCAATGAACCCGGCTGCTGTGCACCACCGCAGCTATCGACAGCGCCGCCGACGCAACACGCGAAAGAGGTCACCCGAAGTCAATCGGTTGTGAAATCGTTACTAGAAAACACCAATAGCTGCACTTGTTTAAAGCCAAGACCAGAACGAGATCAAGCTGGTTAAGGAGCTTCCACAAAGTTGCCACAAGAAACAGAAAAGAGTTCATTTTTGCAAAGGCCACAAGGGACGTGAATGACACAGTCAAACACTGGCTGAGTAATCTGTGTTCTCTTGTATCCAGCAACAAGAGAGAGGAAAACCTGAGTGATATTTGTATTTTTCAGTATCTCAGTGTTAAGGAAGCCCATTAAGATTTACACATTATTTTAATTTCAGAAGGACGCTGTCTCATCGGCACCCAACATCCCTTTAACTGGGATGTGAGACTGAAACTGGGGTCAGAAACCCCAGAGGGCATCCGAGTGGGTGGCTACGGGGCAAGCACACAGCAAACAGCACCAGCTATTAATTCCTGCTCTCAGTTACAGGGGTAAAAGTGATCCCAACACAACCACGTTTAGAAAAGCTGTTTCTGCTACTACAAGTGGGTCTGAGAAACGCCTGCTTCCCATTATGTCCCCTCCATTCTACCATTTAAAACCAGTGACACAACAAATCCCCCCCAATCCACACGACTGTGTCCTTTGAGCTCACTGCTCCCAAAAGGAAAGGAAACTCTCATGGATTTTGGCACTCCCACCAAATAAATCCCCCGCACAAAGCACCGCGCCGCAATTAGGGAGCCCGTTAGCGAGACGCATCCGCAACGCTGCGTCCCGATGCCGGCAAATCCCACAGCACCTCCAGCATCCCCTGGCTCCCAGGTGTTCACGTCGCAGGCAACGACAGCAAGTTTGCAGTCAAATAAAGCGCCAGCAGCCCCGTGTTCCTCTCCCCCTGGTTTTTTTTTTTTTACAGCAGCGACCGAAACGCACAGCGTGACCAAACGTCTTCCCGGTTCTTTTATCTGACAAAGCAATTTTTAAAGGCAGAAAAAAGCCCAGGGTGGGTGAGGCTGCGTTACGCATGCTGGGAAATCTGCTGCAAGAACTGACTGCATTGGATGTGCCGCTGCTCTGGCTGCGTGCACGCTTCGCTGGAACAGCTCAGAAATCAATACATTGCAATCTGCATCCTTATCAAAATCGCACTGGGAAAAGACACGAGACTCACATCAACGCAGCCCAGCCGTTAGGGACCGCTCTGCTCCCAGCCCAGCCCTGCAGCCCTGTGGACGGGGAGCTCTGCCTCGGGCACGGCGTAACGCTGGGCGACGGGGCTCCCGACTACCATCATGCTCCCAAAACGCAGCCGAAATCAAATCAAATCCCATCAGTCCATCCCGGCGCCCTGGGGGATGAAAGCGCGGCACATCCAGGCACGGTCCCGGAGCTGCGGGAGGGAGCTCTGGGTCCGTCCCC
>NW_010199854.1:58897-68709 GCF_000695765.1 Mesitornis unicolor
CGCTGCCAAAAGCCACTGCCCCCGGAGAGACGGACGCGGAAAGGGGCAACGCCGACCCCAGCGGAGCCGGAGAGGGGAGAGGGGTGAGCCTGGCACTGAAAAGGGGAGTGTTCATCCACATTCTTCCTGCTCATGTAGTTTGTAGAGGGGTTTTGTGCTTCAGAAAAGAAATACTAAAACTATTCTTGTGCTCAAATGAGTGTTATTATTAAAATTAGGATGATAAGAGTTATTAGGAACTGAAATGATTTATTAACAGAATAAAGCATTTACCCCCAACAAAGAAACTCCCCATGGGGGCTGGGGGGGGGGGGCAAGGTTTTACTGAGAGCACTACAGGACAGACCTGGGTTATTAATTGCCAAATCATTAAAAATACCACTTCCCAGCATGTTGAAACCCCTAGGAACAGCTCTGATAACTCACATATATCATGAAAGACATACAGGGCGTACTATTTCCGTGTAGCATTATTTTCTGCCATCAATTTTAAAGATATTATTATATAAACGACTTAAAAGAATTAACATTCCTGGACTTTAGGGCACAGCGGATGAACAGAACTTCATTCGGCGGCCAAAAGCACGCACCAAACGCGGGTGTTCTTCAGAGGCAAGATGAGATGAGCAGGGAAATTTCCAAGTGTCAGAAAGGAAAAAGCCCACCCCAGTTACAACACTGCCCTGACAGACAAAATATACCCTCAAGACAAGGACAGCTTTGCAGGCGTGTGCAGTTTGTAACGCAGAGCAATGGGAAATGGAAGTCACAGAGATGTTTTCATAAATACAACATCACACTGGGTAGTTGTTACTTGTTTTTTATGTATTTTCTTCCTTTTTTTGCAAACAAAATGCTAGTATTTAAGCAAATGGAAGTGCCAAGCTGTGTTTTGAATACTTACGCTGAAAATTAAGATATGTTTAATATAAATAAGGGTTTCACCTCATTCTATGTTAAATACAGTCCCAGTGGACACGGGAGCAGCGAGCAAATGGGAGTCAGCACTGACTTACAGCACACACCGACTCCAGTGCAGTCTGTGGCTGGAAAATAGCCTTGAATATCATCAAATGCTCCATATTATGAACAGATGATTATTATATTATGAGTCCTGGCGATAACAGGGCACGATGGAGGTCAGAAACGCAGCGTTATTGCCACTTGGTTACTACACCTGGAGAGCAGAATACGAATACACAGCCTGGCTGGGTTATTCCATTAAAGCTCAGGAAATTACATGACAGATTTTATCCATAACCATAAAAAGATGTGCGCGCTTTCTACTTCACGCACTTTAGAACGGCATTACTAAGTGCATTATCTCCATTTATAAACAAACGCCGGCTCCCCTCACTACCTGCGCTGTGGTGCAACTCATTAGGGAACAATTTCCAGCGCAGAAAGCGATCGGCAGAGAAAACTCGTCCCTTAATTTGTGCAAATGGCTGTGGCAAAGGGGAGCTGCAGGCTCACAACATCCACGGCCTTTTTTTACATAGAATGAATTCTTAAAAATGCTAAAAAATACTTAAAATTCACCGTAACTCCTAATTTCTCTAACGCAGACATTCCTAAATGGACCAAATACACACTGTAGTAACAGCTCTCTAAAAGAAGTACATTCATTTAAAAACAGGAGCAAGAAGAACGCAAACTCAATATAAAATTGGACCAGCAAAGTTAATTTTCAGAAGAACTGGACTTGCTCAGGCTCCTTATGTCCCATTCACTACCAGGGAGATTTGGGTTAGATCACATCAGCGCTTCTGAACATTCAGCCAAGTAAGTTCACTGCCTTTTAGCTGAGCAATTCTGCTTAGATTTACTGTTCAAACTTCCCATACTTGTCCCTAAAACTGCTTTTACGAACAATTTCTCCATGCAGTTCCTAGAAGGGATAGAAGCAGCCTTGCTCGCTCGCTATTTGAGTCATTTAAATGAATGTAAAGCCGGTCTTTTCGGCACCTACATAAAAGTTAATGGGGCCGTGTAGGAAGCGATCAGCTGGATGCAATGTTTACTGTCCCCGGCTCAGAAAGGTACTAATTTCCTGCAATCTACACGCATCAACTTATAATTATTTTGGGGAAATTATGCTTCCAGCTCCTATGGGGGCCATACGGACGAGCAGATAAAAGAGCCACGGCACAACTTGCAGAGAGGAGGAAAACGAGGAGCGGACGCCTCTGGAGTCGTTGTGCGGACACGAGACCGAGTTTTCTCCACCCGCTCCATAAAGGCCGAGGAACTGCGACGGAGAGCGCTGAGCAAATCAGAGTCCGAAATAGCTCTGCTGATACGGGGTTACCTGTAAGCAGTTTCTGGTTTACAAGACAAGACGATAAACGGGTTTGGTAATTGGATGTAATATTGGTTTGGTGATGGAAAATCTGGTTTTCTCAGAATTGGTGAGCAAATACTCAAAATACTCTGTAAATACACTGTTGTTAACTGGTTTGGAAGGAATTTAACATTTATCCTTATGCACATCAGATGGAAAACACAGTGAGTAGATATCTCAGACAAAGTATCTGCCTTGCTATCAAAACCAAAGGCCCCGATAACTCACTCCGAGAACCAGTCAGAAAAATATTGCTGCTGCATCATTTTGCATTCTACTTTACCTTTTATATTTAAAAAAAGCCCAAGGGGTCTTTCCTAAGCATTTCTCTGTCACA
This sequence comes from Mesitornis unicolor, assembly GCF_000695765.1. Classification (NCBI taxonomy): domain Eukaryota; kingdom Metazoa; phylum Chordata; class Aves; order Mesitornithiformes; family Mesitornithidae; genus Mesitornis; species Mesitornis unicolor. Next base: position 61,579 of record NW_010199854.1, read on the forward strand.
CATGGCACGCTCTTCATTAGCAGAATGAAGGCTCATGTGTATAATCAGGATTATATCATACAACACAAGTGTAACTCCGACCTGAGGACACACCTTGGTCCCAAATTTGGCTTGAATGGCACTTTTAGAATGGTTTAGTGGTCATCTGTCCTAAAATCAGGTGAGAAATTGGTACAAGTGACTGAAGCTCTAAAGAGGTGACTCTGACGATAGGAAGATGCTGCTGGCACTCAGCAATCCCTGAACGACAGCAGAAAGGGAACAGCAAAAGGGATTTATTATGGATTTATTATGGATTCAAAGCCCTATCGCATAGGAAAAAAGCTCTGAAATCCCCCAAACCCATAACCGACACGTTGAAAAGATCATTTAGGCCTTGGCTGCACCCATGGGAATCCAATGCCACCCCAGCTCCTTCCCTGGGAGGTGCCCTGAGCCCCGTGCCCACACAGACCAGGGGATGGTCCCCATCTGCCACCACTGCACAGCACCGGGGATGGGGGCAGTGACCGCACGGGAGACACAAACCCACGCACATGGGGACACCACAGATGTGGGGACACCACACATGACACCACCAGCTCATCCTGACACTTCCAGGATGCTTTGCTCTGTGGCTGTGCTACCCCCTTGGGAAGGCACAAGCACAGGCTACCAAAATCCCGAGCAAAACATTTGAAGTACTTCACATTAACCTTGTTTTTAGAACTCAAAACTTCTTTTCTTGTGTAATGCTAGACTGGATATGAGGAAGAAGTTCTGTACTGTGAGGTGGTGAGGCCCTGGCCCAGGGTGCCCAGAGAAGCTGTGGGTGCCCCCTCCCTGGCAGTGCCCAAGGTCAGGTTGGACGGGGCGGTGAGCAGCCTGGGCTGGGGGAGCTGTGACCCCATGGGGGTTGGATCAGATGAGCTTTAGGGTCCCTTCCCACCTAAACCATTCTATGATGTATTTTATAGGAAGAGCTGCCGTGGCCAATGCATCTTCCTACACCTTAAATTATTTCCACAGCCACCGAGACGTTAATTTTGCCACACAAGCACACAGAGGCCCTGTCACTAACGCTCCTCGAAGCGATTTTCCCAAGATGACAGAGCGAATCAATGACAGCGGTGGCTTCAGACTGCGGGTCCCTGCTTTCACCTGCAGACTACCCCGCGTTGCCTCCCCAGACGTTCTTAATTCAATTACCTTGGTGAACCGCGTTGATTCATCTATGACTTACTGCAGGAAATCGATTTTCGGCAGAGCGTAGAGCGCTCCCGTATCAGCATTTGTCACAATTAACGTGCAGGTTGAGATGGGGGTCCTCCAGCTTTAGGTGTGCGTGTGATAATCACCGCAGCATTGCCACGATTAAACGGACTTGGATGGGCTGGTTTGAAAACTGTTGCCACTCTTCAAATGATGCATCCCTTTGTAATGAAGAAAGTCAATTCGCTGCTGAGTCTGAACGTGCCAGTGAAATTACAGCAAGATAACTGAGAAAAAGCAAAAGGGAAACCAAAAATCCCCTCTGAAAACCTTGCATTCTTTAGCATTTTGTTGTTTTCTCAAACAGATGTAACACTTATGTGCCATCATGGGCTCTTGGTGCATTCTGCACCCTGAATGAATTCCAGCTCCAGCGAACGCACTACCCACGTATTCAGAAACAAATTACAACTCCTTATCCCAGGCACTTCCACCAAGAGCAACCCAGATCCTTCTGCCAGTCTGTTACCTCCTGCAATCCAAAGAATTAAATTATGAAGTTGTGCTTAAACACTAAAAAGTAGGAGCAACACAACCCAAACAGCCCCGGGAATCCTCTTTCTTGTGGCTCCATAGCGCAACAGAAAAAACCTCACCGATGTGCACAGCCACAGCTCCTGCCTTTGATCATAACCACTCGCTCCCCTACTCACGGCAATTACGCAGTAAAATATAAAGAGGATAACAGTTCTGTTTAGTTAGAAGAATGAGCAATTATTTCTAAAAATCGTTTTCCAGAGACTACTGGAGCAGTAGCAGCACTGTGTGTACACAGGCGTTTGCAAATGCAGACAGGTCTTTAATGAAATTATGAAGTATTTAAGAAATTCTGCTTGAAAACTAAAAGGCAAAAGGAAAAGCGGTACGCAGACATGCAGTATCACTTCGCACCAGTACCAGATCCACTGAACTATTTCTATTCCTACATCAATTTTAGGTGACGCTTCACAACACTGCAGTCTGAAGTTACACAGTGATCCCCGCTCCACTGTGAAGGGCTCAAGTATTGCACAGGGCTGGATTTAGTCAGGAACAGTCCAAAAAGGTCTAAGGAAAGGGAATGGGTGGAGAGCAAAGTGCTCGTACATCACCTCTGGGTGCTCAGGATGGTGAGGGGATGCTGAGCCGTACGCAGCACCACAGACTGCTTTGCAGAGACCAGACATAAATCTCTCTAATTAATACAATGACAGAAGCTCTTTATAGTCATTTTTTTGATTTACCAACCAGGAGGCACAATCAATCCAGCACTACCACGTTACACGCGGTACCTTATAAACAGCTTCTGCCAATTAAAGTGATGCTGTGGATGACTCCCATCCTGGAAGGTGAGCACACCCCCCTTCACCTGCGTCATTTTTAGAGAAATATTCGCAGAAAAGGGCAAAAAGCTGCCAAAAAAACCGTTTCAGAGACAAAGAACCTGTCTTGCATGGATATTCCAGCAGTTTCTGCTACGGAAGCCACCCAGCCAAAAGAGCAATTTGTGAGGTAAGAAACCCACCCCTCCAAGAAGCGCAAGTCACAGAGCAGAGCTCAGTAACCAGTGTGACACCTGAAGGGAATCGGGTTTTACCCTGGCCGTATAATGCTATTAATGTGTACAGCAATAAAAAAAATCCCTTCTCAATTAGAGAGAAGATTAAAAGCTACAAAAAAAAGATTCTTGCAGATAGAAAATGTAATCAGAAACAATTCAATTATTTACATGGTAAAGAATCAATAGCCTAAATGCAAATCGGTTTAGGATGAAAGCAAACAGTAGCTGCCTTACGGCAAAAAGCTCGCTCTTTTTCTTGTTAAAAGAAATGAATTACAAAATTGGTTAAACCAGCCTGATGCTTTGTTTTCACATGCTCTGCCTGTCTCTTACCACCACAGATGCAAGCATCCGAGGACAGCAGATGGTAGAAAACTAAACCCAGACTTGGTGTCAGGGTTCGCCCAAATCCTCCTGTGTCAGGGAGTTCTGCAAGGAAAACAGAGGAGGAGCACGGAATCGCAGGGCTGGGGCAGCGCCACAGGACGAGGCACCATGAACAAACTTCATCACTGAAAGCTCGTGAGGAAAATCTACTCGACAGGAATTTATGCAACGTGGTAAAGAACCACCAAATTTCCAAAACACAGGTTGACCCTTCACACGTGAAACAAGACCTGGAGATAAGAGACGGCACAGGACGACCCAGCACCACCAGCCATGGGGTGTTCTCCTGCATTTGCTTCTTTTCCATACAAATGCCCTCCTTCCTCCCTGGAGAAAAGCAGGCAATGCCACTCCAAAAACCTGCAGCACCCCCAGACATAGAAAGCTCTGCAGAGCAGCGCTGTTCCTACAGAGAAGACTGGCAGATGTACAGGAGTCCTTCGGGTGAAACCGTGACCTACCAATGCCTGAACCGCCAAGGACTGGAGGGTCCCAAACACCCAAGGACTGGTGGGTGCTCTGAGGCTGATTCAACAGCATTTCAGGAACACACGGGTTTTCCTCCATAGGCTTCAATCCTGTTGCTCTCATCCAGTAAAACCAGTTAGCAGAGGCTTCACATTGCCATTAACAGCAGCAGATCATGACCTGTACGTGATGCAATGCATTTGTAAGGGTAAAACCAGCCAGGGCCTCGATGGCTGCTGCAGAAACTCCTCCTGCTCCTTCACAGCCGGGTTCTCAGTTACAGGCAGGACTTGGCAAGGAAAGGAGTGTTAATACGAGGATTTCATCTGGGAGGACTTTGTTAGCCTAAGTAATTTCCATCTTCTCCTCCAAGTGGTCTCCATACATTCACACGCACAGAGGGAGCTGGAGCAGAGCAGGGACCAGTTTGTGGGCACCACGGACCCAGCGCAGCCGGGCACAATTCGGGCACCGCATGAGAAAAAAGCTTCAAAAACGGGACTGACAAAGACTGTCAGCACTAGAAGTGAGATTAAATCCCACAGAAGTGAAATTAAATCTCATAAAAGTGAGATTAAATCTCAGAATGAAAACCACTGACTGCATCCCCCTGCCGCCCCCGCTCACTGTGCTGTGCTGTGCTGCACATGGGCCATTTAACCCCATCCCACTTTAGCTAACACTTCTTAGTCTCTCATTATCCTCATCCTAGCCAGCTCTTTCAACACGACTGCATCAGTTACAGGGTACTATTTTTCACCAAAATCATTCTCCTGGATATTTCCCTTTCATAGACATGGCCACGCTTACCAGCACCGCTCCATTTACTGCAGCAAAACCAACCGGTTTTCACCTGAAAATAACCCAAATCAATGTTTAGGATTTAAACTAAATCAGGACCACATGCAGGAGTATCTTTCACTTGTGTTTTGATTTATGTCATTAAAAATGACTGCAATTTTGCCAGTGCCCAGGCTCAGCAGTGACTTTCCATTCAGCCCCTGTTGTGTTCCCTCACGCTGCCCCACTGGACCTGGATGAGGTGCAAACGAACTGCTAAAAAAACCCTGTTTATACTTATCTTTGTTTTGCTTGGCAATTTAAAAACAGAGACTGTGGAGCGTTTAATTTAATGAGGCCAAGTTTTGCATAGTATTACGTTACGTAAAATAATTACACTTTAAAAATTACTGCTATACAGAAGATTACGGAGAAACCTGTTAGTGCTAAAATTATTCTGTTTCTGTAGACAAACTTTGAAGTTCATTAATGAAAGTTTGCAGTGGAACAGCTGTTCTGCTGATTAAATGAATTATGACTAAGTTTCGGTGGTAGCTTCCTCAAGCAGGCAGCTATTACAAAGCCACACAAGTTGTATAAACTCATGAAATGCAGGAAGATGTGCGGCACATCACACAAACATGTGAAGTTATTAGCAGAATTCAATATAAAAATATTACCATTGTGGGGGGTATCCTGAAGAATCCCTGACACCACGACCTGAAACATTCGGGCTTCAGTAAGAGAATCTTTGATGATACATGAGATCGACTTACGGGAAAATTCCAATGAGCAAGCAGCACATGAACACTCAAACAAGGAATGCACAAAAACTGTTCTTGGTGAAATAAATGAGAGCTCATTTTTCAGCTTTGTGCCCCATTTCCAAATTCACAAGCGGAGAAGATGAAAAAACAGAGATAAAACCCCTCGCCCAACTGTCCCAGTTTACCTCTTGTGCTCCAAAAATGATGAAACAAGACTTGATACAGCAATAACAAACTTGAACGGTTTCCAGCAAAGATGGAGCAGAAGGCAAAAGGAGGGAAACTTCACCTGAATATGAAATGACCACACCGTGTGTCGAAGTATTTGGGTTTCGTGGGCAGGTACAAATTCATGTGATTATCTCATTCTTCTCTGGCTTTCACAGACCCAGTTCTTTAAAAGCAAGAACAAATAATAACTCAATACTAGAAATATTAGGAAACGCCGTACCTTATTTTCCCAGCTCTACAGAGGCCTGCAAAGCCAACGCAAACAAATATTTGTGCTGAGAAGCAATTCCCAAACCTCTCGGAAACCAAAGGCACTGCAGCCTCCAGCACGTTGGGACCAGGCAAGGCAATTTCCACAAAGCTTTTTCCTTGTAAACACCTGAGTGAAAGTTTTATATATATAGACAAGGATATGTATATACAGAGACACACACTGCGGGTTTGCTGTAAGAGAATTAAGCAGTCTTTCAAAGTGAGATGAATGTAAAGATGCAGGAAGGCCCCTGAGATGGCCCAGCCTGACTCCCTGCAGCGCAGCAGCCACGCCATTTCATTCATCTGTGTTTGACTGAAGCTGTCTGCATCTCTGCGGCCAAAAAAATCACTCCCGTTCAGTCAGGTTGTATGATTATTCATCCTGTGACAGCACTGTGCCTTCCTCATTTCCCATTCTCGTCTCAGTTTGTGTTACGTGCAGCACCTTCCATGCATCTGTGTGAGACTGGGTGGCCTCGTGGTACCCAAATTTCCACCCGTGTACTGCACTGCACAGCCAAGCCAGCTCCCCCTCCCCGATATCCTTCACACCCAGACCCCCTTCTCTTCCAGTGTGCGACATTTCATCCCCTTTCCTAATTTCATCCCCATTCTGCCTCATTTTGCAACCCCTTTTCCGAAACGCCAATGTCAGCACTGCCGACCTCACCCACGTCTTCCCTAAAAAATACACCTCCTCGCTCACCCTACTTAAGGATTTACTGCACACACGCTCTCACACACTTCATTAGCCCGTCCTGTCACATCGCCTGACTGCAAACGCAACCTTTTTGCCACCGCTGCTGTCCAAGACATCATTTTCTCATTTGCAAGTCTGTGTACGCACGCCTGTGGACATGACCCCAAATTGGAGTAGCTGGCATCATGAGCCCACTGATAGCGTGATCCATTTGCACCCCCCTGTGCCCAACTTACCTTCGAATTTCATCCAAAAAAGGAAAACAAACGGGGGAGATTTGGGGAAAAGCTCCTGAGCGCCCAAGGAGCAGCGATCGGGTGCATGAGGTGGGGAGAGCAGCGTTATCCATAGATCTCTTACTCTGCTGGAGTATGCACAGCTTTAATCTGTTTACACCTCCTTTAAACACAGATGGTGACAAATAAACCCCTTTTTCACAGTCATTTCACAGCGTTCCTGAATTTCAGTAGCACTGAACCATCAAAACTGAAGTAGTTCCTGCTATAATACATGAGCACGGCGCCACTTCTGCTCCTTAAAATGTAAACTCACCCACTTTGTGGTCTTTGTGGACATGAGAGCTGGGTAAAATTAAATAATATAGCCCCAAATAATGATAAAGATGCTGTTCTCCCACTATCAACAGAAAACCCCCAATCTGTTTAATGAACAGAACTGCTTATACAGCAGCCGTGCCCTGGGATCCAGCAGCGTCACCACACTGATGTATAAATATAAATATAAATATAAAT
>NW_010199855.1:0-18309 GCF_000695765.1 Mesitornis unicolor
ACCGAAGTGCAGGACCCGGCACTTGGCCTTAAAATATATATATATAACTGTACTGTACTGCAGAAAATGTCAGCATGCACTCTGTATTCACCAGCGAGGTGACCTGGGGCATGGCAAGCTCAACAGTGAGAACATTATTCTGGTTGGTTTGTTTGTTTTGTTTTGGCAGTCTTTTGTTTGTTTGATAGTGGGTTTTTTAACGTCTAATGTAAATTATGTTTTATTACTATATCTTTAAATGTTTTGTGGATGTTGAGTTCTCATGGGTTTAGAAAATTACTAAGCATTTCATGGAAGAAAAATTTCTGAAATGTTGTTAAACCCAAGGAGCCTTTTGGTTCAGGATACCCATCAGCCGATTTTCATGGGAGAATGGGAGCAAGTGCTGAAAGAAGGGTCGATGCACTCATGCCTCGTTCTTACATTTCTGCCTAGCCAAACAGAGCAGACATTGAAGCAGAGGCCTGTCCCCAGATAGCAGTTGTTGCATGACAATAGTCAACAGCCCTGTCATAAGTATCAGAGTGGCAAAAGAACTGCACACAAGAACTAGCTCTCAGAATTGAGCTTTTTTCTATGAAGGAGTACTGAACATCTTTTGTGTATCATATTTAGTGAAGAACATAAGCGAGTGCAATTTTGTCAGCCTCCAGTTGTGTGTAGTTGACATTCTGGCCAACTAGAGAAGGAAAATTGAAAATGGACTCATTATGCCATATCCAGTTGCTCATTTTAACTAACTCATTCTACAACAGAGGCTGGTATTATGAGGTAGGAATATAGTGATCTGTGTTTGCCGTCTTAGTCCCTCAAACTGATTCCATGACAATGAGATAAACCAACTGTAATTCCTATGTATCGATAAGAAACTGGAATCTGGCATTTAGGGAGCTATTTGATAAGAAAGTCAGACATTCCTGATATTAGGGCAATGGTCTGTGATGGGCAAGGTAGAACCAGAGAAATTTTGGCAGCTGTGTCAACCCTCTCAGATACTTGATACTCTAGTTTCAGGACCATGTTAGCCGCTTTGTTGCATCTGAACTTGTTTATGAGGCTGATTAAGGGGTGGCACAGCTTGTCATATTCACTTAGCCTAAAGATAAACTGGTCTTTTGACAAATACACTTAAGTTTATAAAAGGCCTTCTGGATGCTGATAGTGTTCTCCATGGAAAGACCTCTCAAGTAATAGAAGTGGATGAAAACCTTTTTTAACCTTGTCTTCCTTTAGGTATGTAGTGCCATGAAGCAGCATGCTGATAATGTTTCTTCAACAGGAGGAGATGGCAGAGCTCAAGGCACAACTTTACCTGCTAGAGAAGGAGAAAAAGGCATTGGAATTGAAACTGAGCACTCGAGAGGCCCAGGAGCAGGCCTACCTCATCCATATTGAGCACTTGAAGTCCGAAGTGGAAGAGCAAAAAGAGCAGAGAATGAGGTCTCTCAGCTCAACCAGCAGTGGAAGCAGAGACAAGCTGGGCAAGGTCAGGAGTCAAACAAGTTTCTAAAATCGGCATAAATATGATTTATTGTATTCCTCGCTCCCCTTCTCCCCCTCAGCAGTCTTTAGCATGTTAATCATTCTCCTTTTTTGTCTATATGTATGTCTTTTCTCTCTTCTCCAGTGGTTAGGTGGTTCTTTCCATGCTCTGACTTCTGAGGACTTTGCAGAATAAGCCTGGCCTAAAAACAAGGTTGTAATTTTGGAGAGTACAACAATGCCATTCTTGCTAAACATAACAAGCTGCTGTGGTTGAATATGTTGTGTCTTGCCTGTTGCCACTCACTGGAAACAGTGGAAGAGAGCTTAAGCTAAACACCGTCATCCCTCTACTCCAAACAAAAAATAAGAAGAAATAGAGCTTATTTCTATGAAGTAGTTAGAGCATTGTAATGACAGTCTCTTTTTTCCAATTCAGACATTTTGTAATGATTTAACAATGAAGACTTTCCTTCTCTCAATATAATGCAAAATAAACTGATTTCTGCGTTTACATTAATAATTTGCATGATCAAATAATGATACCTAGAAAAACTTTAATCCTGTTAGGTTAATCCTGTCTGCAGAAAACCTCAGTGATACGTTTAAAAACAAAATCCAGAGCTGGTGCATAACTGTGTCTTTTCTTATTTAAGTGCTTCTGGCAAAGCATCATCTGAATTGTTTGATCCAGTGCTTCTTAGCTTCAGGTGTGGCGTCAAAAGTAATAAAAGGCACCAGCAGTTATGTGCACTATAGCAGAATTCTGCAATCAGTGAGCTGTGGTGGTTTAGGACATGTTTAGAAGTATTTGAGAAGTGTTAATCCATTTCTTGGTATGCTGATACACTGCCATGTTGTTGTGACATTGTGATGTTTATTTCACCTCCATTTCAAAAGTACCTGCAAACTAAGGTTTTCAGAGTTTTCCCATTAAGATGGTACGCAACTACAAATCAGATGTCCTTTCCTAATTTCTCAGGAATGCAGTGATGGCACTGCAACACCATTAACACTGACTGAGCTGAGACCATACGAGAGTGATCTGACTGCCGAGCTGACAAATGCACTCAGGCGGTAAGCAGCTTCCTTCACCTGAGACATAACTTGCTCTGTAGATCCAGTGTGAGGTTTAATTCTTACCCTTATGTAAAAAACTTACCCTCATGTGATTTTTAAGAGTGATCACAGATTTTTGCTGTGAGAAGGAAAAGGATCAAAGTTCTTCCAACCTTACCCCCTCCGTTCTTCAGCTGGTAAGAGTCCTTCACATACTGCTCAGAATGAATTCCTTGTTTTGCTTTGCTTGTGCTCATGGCTCTTGCTTTACCTACTAAACTGTCTTTATTTCAACCCAACAGTTTTCTCACTTTTACTGTTCCAATTTTCTTTCCCTGTCCCACTGAAGGGAGAGCGAGCAAGCGGCTGCATGGTGCTTAGTAGCTGGCTGGGGTTAAACCATGATACGTGATTTGTTGAGGACATGCAGAAAACCTTGTTGAGGGCATGCAGAAGACAGGATTTGAAGTGTGATCTTTGGTTAAGAAGGTTAGTTGCAGATTAGAACTTGGTTAGGAGTTACAGGAGTGGGAATTGCAGTGATTTTGATGACACAGGTGCTGCACTTACCTCCTGAGTATTGTAAGTACAGCTACAGTTCAATTACAAATGATGTGGTTGTCTGAAGCATTAGCTTCCCAATGAGAGAGAAACTTGATGTCTTGACACACTGCTTTTGTCAATGGCCAGGTTTTAAGCCAAAAATCTAACTACTGTTACACATTAACTAGGTATTAGTTTGCACAACAGTTTTCACTGCACCAGCTATGTGGTAAACTTCATGATTATGATGTTCACTGTTTTGATTGTTTCACCTTTTCTGAGACATGGCTGTCAGACATCTAATCTGGTTATTGTATTTAAAACCTGTCCAAAATACAACTAAGAATTTTGACTGGGAAGAGTGTACTTTGCGATGCTGGTGTTTGCACTCTCTTTAATAGCAGAATGTCCTCTCAGCCAAAAAGCATGCTTTTTTCATAGGTGCAACCTGTAGTGTGCCTAGGGACCCTTAAGCCTGAAAGGCATTTGCTTAACAGTCTGGCAGTTGCTGAGTATTTAGTTTGCTTGACGCATGAAACAAAATTCTGTGGTTAAATAAAACTGTCATTTGTGTGTGGGTGGATAAAACCCATCAACAAAGTAATTTGCATAAACATTGCACAGAGCCATTCGCCTCTCCCCTACCCCCATTCTCCAAGCATGGTGTGAACAGCTCCACTGGCATTTTCTGTCTTCGTTCAAGCTGCAACTTTTTCCTGTTCTTGTTATATGCTCCTGGATTTCAAGGAGATGCCAGTGACCTTAGTTGGTGGAGGCTTGAGTGTCATGAAATGTGGTTTGCTGACAACACAGAGAAAAAAAACCTCGCTTTATCTACTAGGCTTTAAGTTGATTAGCATGGATTTCCAGCCAGGGGCCAAGCAAGTACAGTTTGTCAGGCAGAAATGGGGAATAAAAATAATCGGATTAAACTGTACATAAATTTTGGAGTGAAGACTCTCTGTGTAATGGAAGTATGACTGTACTAAATGTGATTGCTAATGCCAGTGGGGCTCAAGCACAGTTCCTGCAAGCTGTGTGGACAGGATATTTTTCTCCCTAATGAGTGTGCCAGCCAATTCAAGTTGAATGCTTGTCTCCTTGTACTGAAGTTTTCTCTCTGAGAAAGGTCTGTCTAGCACACAGAAAAGGCTTACTGCAATGTGTTCAGCCACAGGCATGCTAAAAAATACCAGCAGTTTTTAACTAGTGTCCTAAATAAATAGAGCGTCAGCTGTCACAATGAAATTTATACCATCATGTACCCACAAAAGAATTTTAAAAATAATCAAAGTGTATTTTCCTCTCTGCAAGTGCTACAACAATGGAGAATGGTCTGAAGTGACTGTGATATCTTTAAGGTCAACGTGGGTTTAACTCTTTGCACTTAGCATATGCCAATCCCTCAGTGCTCTTCCCACTTGTATGGGAACACAAGTGCTGGCACTCTATGAACCAGGAGAGATCCTGGTGGCTTCCCTTCCCACCCTCATCACCCACCAAAGAAGTAGGACCAGAATTCAAAATAGAAAATATTTTGCCATGTAACTGTTTGCTGGGGGGCAGACGGAAGATACGAAACAAGTAATTATCACACACTGAATCTGTGGTCTACAGGCAAGGTTAAAATTCCAATATTCAAGAGTATTTCAGTGTTGGTTGCAATTAGTGCACAGATCCAGCAATTGGACCTATCTGTTATTACTCCAGGCAGTAGACACTGGTGCAGGGGTCAGCAACTGCAAGAATAGGGGCAAAAATCCATTTGCTTTTGAGTTTTTCTGTTTGTCAGAGAACATGATATTAATTGTAATTAACCCTCCTCCCTATCCTGTCTTCAAGGAGAAAAAAGCCGTGGCAGCTCTACCGTGTGCTGGTTTTTCATTCTGTCTTTCTGCTGCTGCAGAACTGTCAGGTTCTTCTCCCTTAATAGAAATAGAGTGAAACAGAAGTAAAACAACAAGACACAGTTACAGTTTAGATTTTTGTGTGGTTGGAAGCATTTACTTGTTCATAATCTGCAAATAGCTTTGCAGCAGAACAGTCCAACAGCACACAGGTAGCCTGTCTTCTCTCTGCATATGTGGATTTTCTCATAAATCTGGAATCCAGCAGCATATTGTGAAGCTCCTGAGTTGTTATTGGCAGAAATTCAAGGCAGGAGTAATTCTTCATTTACTGTTTCATAATGTGTTTGTTCTAGTAGAACTCAGGGTTTCCTGTAGCAGTGTTCAGCATTGAAACCCATTTTACAGGCTTTCCACAGAAATGACATTGACCACTATGCTAACTAGTAGAAATGTCGATTATCTGCAAGTTCTGTGTTGTAAAATTTACATCTAGGTTGCCACATTTCTGGTATTGTGGGCTAAGACTAATTTAGAGACACATCCTTTTCTGGACAAGCATAAAAAAACTTCCTGCCTGTCTTTAGCAATTTTTTTTCCCCTCTCTCTTTTCTTGATGATGGAATGTTTCAATGGACATGAAACCTCTTGAGCTTTTTCTTAAGTTTCACATGTCCATAAATGAGCTTGTTGGCAGGAAATGCTTTATTCTTGGGAGAGCAAAAATGTATTCCCAAAAGCCTCATGGCCTGGTACTGACACCCCAGTGATTGTCCCAGAGGCCAGTTTTATGAGAGAAGATCTGGTTGAATACCCCAAAATTAGGCATATTACAGAGTCTCTGAGGGAGATCTTAAAATTACATCTTCCTTGTTGATATGTTCTGCTCTGCTGCAGCAGGGGAAGGGACTACTGCAGTATGACTTGTATGAGTTTCTGACTTAGTAGGCACCTTTTTTCCCTGTCTCCACTGACAGTCTCTCTCCTCACCCCTTTTGAGTCAGTGGACCACAAGACAGGACCAGGTGGGTAAAGTCCCTCTGACTATAAGGGAATATCAGGTTCCTGCCCACCTGAGGAACCTAAACTCACACAGATCTCTCAGACTTGATCAGATGTGTCCCAGAGTCCAGAGGGAATTGGCTGATGTGGTTGCCAAACCACTCTCCATGATATTTGAAAAGTCATGGCAGTCAGGTGAAGTCCCTGGTGACTGGAAGAAAGGAAAACATCACACCCATTTTTTAAAAAGGTAGAAAGGAGGATCCCAGGAACCACTGGCCTGTCAGCCTCACCTCTGTGCCTGAGCAGATCATGGAACAGATCCTCCTAGAAGCTCTCAAGCTTACAGGGAGGACATGAAGGTGATTCGAGACAACCAGCATGGCTTTACTATGGGCAAGTCCTGCCTGACCAACCTACTGGCTTTCTACAGTGGAGTGACTACATCAGTAGACAAGGGAAGAGCTATGGATGTCATCTAGCTGGACTTCTGCAAGGCCTTTGACATGGACCCCCACAACATCCTTCTTCCTAAATTGGGGAGGTATGGATTTGATGGGTGGACCGTTTGGTGGATGAGGAATTGGTTGGATGGTCTCACTCAGAGAGTTGTCAATGGCTTGATGTTGAGATGGAAGACAGTGACAAATATTGTCCCTCAGGGGCCTGTACTGGGACCAGTGCCATTTAATATCGTCATTAGTGACACAGACAGCGGGATTGAGTGCACCCTCAACAGGTTTGTATGTGACACCAAGCTGAGTGGTGCAGTTGACACACCAGAAGGACTTGGACTGGACAGGCTGGAGAAGTGGGCCTGTGTGAACCTTGTGAGGTTCCACAAAGCCAAGTGCAAGGTCCTGCACATGGGTCAGGGCAGTCCTCATTACCAATACAGACTGAGGGATGATGTGATAGAGAGTAACCCTGCAGAAAAGGATTTGGGGATACTGGTGGACAAAAAGCTGGACATGAGCCAACAATGAGGACTTGCAGCCCAGAAAGCCAACCACATCCTGGTCTGCATCAAAAGAAGCGTGGCCAGCAGATCAAGAGAGGTGATTCTGCCCCTCTACTCTGCTCTGGTGAGACCTCATCTGGAGTACTGTGTCCAGCTTTGGAGCCTTCAACACAGGAAGGGCATGGACCTGTTGGAGCAGGTCCAGAGGAGGGCCACAAAAATGATCCGAGGGCTGGGGTCACCTCTCCTATGAGGACAGGCTGAGAGAGTTGGGCTTGTTCAGCCTGGAGAAGAGAAGGCTGCAGAGGGGCCTTACTGTGGCCTTTAAAATACTTAAAGAGGACCTATAAGAAAGATGGGGACAATCTTGCTAAAAAGCAAGGCCTGTTGTGGCAGGACAAGGAGTAGTGGTTTTAAGCTGAATGAGAGTAGATTTAGACTGGATATAAGGAAGAAGCTCTGTAAGGGTGGTGAAACATTGGAACAGTTTGCCCAGAGAAGTGGTAGGTGCCCCATTTCTGGAGACATTCAATATCAGGCTTGATGGGGCTCTGAGCAACCTGATATAGTTGAGGATGTGCCTGCTTACTACAAGGGCGTTGGACTAGATGACCTTTAAAGGTCCCTTCCAACCCAAAGCATTTTGTGTGTGGTTATAAATGCATTAGAGTTGTCAGGAAGGAGGCAGTAAGAATTCCAGATAGGAAATGCTCCTGCTTTACCAGTGTGATAGTAATGGTGATACAAATAAACTTTGCTCTTTTCTACCAAGTTCTTCCAGTCTGTGGAAAATAGCCAGGCTGGCAAGACTGAACCTCTCCCTCTCACCAGGCCTTATTAGAAATGCTTTCATTGTTGAGGTCCTCCTGCAGTCTCTCCTTGCATTTCCAGTTGCTTATAGCTTCTCTGTCTGCATAGGGTTGTATTTTGTATATGTACTTAAGAGAATGCTTTATAAGCATTAAAATATTTGGACAGGAAAGATCTGACAATACTGGGTAAAGACCACAGCAGACAAAACACTTTGTAACTAGTCTGACTGTTCAGACCTCAGCTGGATTGTCAGTTGGCATAGAATTATGATCTGTGATGACTGTGCAGAGTTACAGGAATTGTGTCAGTCTAGACATGTTCCAGTATCTTTCTCCCAGAAGGGTGAATTTCCATCCGGCAACATAACAAGGAAGCTATATATTTAATATTTCTGATAACTTTTGAACTGAGTGATAACCTACTAAGGGATGCTACTAATTGAGAAGTCACCATGGAGAAGGAAAAGGGTGGTAATGAGTATTACTAGCAAACAATTCTTTTTCGCGTAACAAAAAGTACATTTTGCACAAAGTTACGGTTTTGCCTTTCTGTAAGTGGAAACTGCAGGTGTTTCTAGCAGGACATAGAAAATCATCCTGTTGCAATAGCTTTCATGTGTCATGGGCCTCCCTTATTTTCATGATAGCAGGATCCAGGAGTAGGTAGAAGCATCTCTGAAATCCAGGCCTATCTTGACCATCAGTAATGCTAACTCAGGAAAATGAAAAAGGGAACACCTATAACACATCATATTGTAATTATTCAGATTTAAAACTGCTCTTAAGAATTGAATCAGTGAAATCCTCTTTCTGTTTGGCTGGAGTACAGGACAAACATACAGTGGGTACAAGTGGGGGAAGTGAGGCAGGGGTTGGTATTCAGGAGCTACTGATAAATTTCAGATGCATTGTTGGCTGCTTTTTGTCGGTTATATTTTCTTATTTCTGTTCTCTCATTATTACCTCCATTAAATGGGGAGATATGCAACTCAGAGAGATTTCAAAGCTAGAGGCTGGCACGGATTGCAGTAATTGTAAATTTCAGGTATCTCTGTCATTTTTTATGACTGTGCAGGCTCCTGCCATGGTTTCTCTTGGCTGCCTGAGGGGTTCAGGAGGCATGGCCTGTCTCTGGAAATCCCCCTGGAGAGCCCCACTGAGAGAAACCCTCTCACAAGAAGGGAAATGACTCATGGAGATAAGAGGAACTGATTCCTCAGAAGCACCTCTGGTGGCTGTTTTTTCTACATGCGTCAGAGATAACCGTCAATTTTCTTTTTCTCTATTTTTGACATGGGATAAGTTGTTCTCCTTACAATTGTGTGGTTCAATTATGAACTGCTGAGCTGCTGTGCACTCAGATATAAGTATCACAGGGAGCTCCAAATAGCTCCAGGTCTGGAGAGCTTCTAGGCTGGGCTGGCAGAGCTGAGTGGGAGGTTTGAGCAGGGAGTGCAGTGGGCACGCTGCCTCCAGGCCTGTTCACACTTCTTGCTGCCGGTCTCTTGTTTCCTGGACCACACCTGGGCAGTCTGCCTGCTGCCAGTAACACATGCCTGTGGTACCCTCTGGTTTTTGAGATCTGCTGTAACCATCTGACAATCTGCAAAAAAGCAGTATGGCATCCTACACTAGCAAACTGTTTTTTAATTTTCTCTGTGATTAGAAAAGATTGCCTTTGCCTGGGTAGCAGGCAGCACGGGTGTTCTCAAGCCCACTGAGACAGGAAGACATGGCATTTGAAGAGGGTGATTTTAAGACTCTTTTAGCATTTGCATAAGTAGTGTTTTGTTGCATCTTGAAAGAGTTCTCTTACTATTAGTTGCTTTCCTTAGGAGGCCAACCCAGACCAGTGAGGCAGGCATATATTTGAATTGGCTTGAGGGTTCTGCATACAGGTCTGATGTAAGATGTTAGTTTAAACTGCTGATTAAGAGAATTTATCTGCATTCCTTTTAAATGTCCAGCTGCTACCTCCTGCAAGGAGAGGAGCCAAACCCTAGAAAAAACAATCATGTGTCAGTAACCCAGTTCAGCTGGAACTGGATAAGGCAGAGAGGGGAGTGAGAGAACATGCCATTTTTAAAACAACAGGCAGATATTAGGAGAGGGTCTAGGAGTGAAGAGTGGGATGGAAGGTCTGTGCCTCCCATTCAGAGCAGTGACCATGCAGAAAGCTAGGGGACATGCAGGGGGTGCTTCTCCTCCCTCCCCTCCCCAAAACACACATGTCTGGGAGCTGGCCAGTCCACATAGGTACCTACACCCAGGAAACATCCATCCCCCTGGGCCTCCATCCCCCTGGGCTGGCTGCCTGGCTGCAGCATCAGGGCTTTGTGTATTCAAAGCTCAAGGGCAGATGCTGAGCTGAAGGTAATGGTGCCACTCTAACACCAAAACCAGAATTCGAAGGAGTGTGCTTGTAGCAGGCAGTGCTCCCTGGTGGGTGGGTGGATGTACCTAGGGGAGGGGGAGGTACAAGACACAGAATAATCAGGCCCCAAAGGCTCCTGACTCCTCTGTCCAGCTGTGGGAAACTTTCTTACTCCCTGGTTTGGAGAAAGCTTGTTTCTCTTTGGCAAGGTTTGGCAAGAGCTGTGGGTGCTCCTGACCCCCAGACAGAGGGGCGATAGCTTGTGCTTTCACAAGAACAGGAGTTAGCTGGGTGCACTTTAAGCCAGGGACAGATCAAATTTCTGCATGCCAGGGAAGAGCAGCTTCCTGTTTGCAACACTGGGGAATTCTTTATGAAATGAGAAAGGGTAGGAGAATCCACCTGGGAAGACTTCTGGCAAATGAAACCTGAACACATCTCAAAAAGTCCAGACAGGAGGGAAAATATAAGGTGTGCAAGACCTTGCTTACATTATGCTGGGCCGAACATGGTGTCATTGTGCAGAGACCAAATTGACAGAAACTTCAGAAATGTGCCTGATGTTATATAGTGTCCTTTATGGCTCTGGCAGAATTCCCCACTCTGCAGTGGTAGCCTTGAAACCAGAGAAAACATTAAGCCCTGTCCACTTTCCTTCCATCCTGTAAGTCTGAAACAGAAAGCTCTTGAAAACCACTTAGCAACTGCCCACTGAGCATTTTGGTTGCGAAAATACAAAGCAAAAGTCTTTGTAGCCAGCATATTAGGCATTTCACTAAAAACTGGTTTTAGTGGATGTTGGAGTAGGCTGTAGGCCTCTGAATACACTTATTCTGAGCTTTTCCTTGGAAAGGGAGCAGTCAGGGATTTCCCCAGCTGACTTCTGAAGTGCCCCATAGCAGAGAGCCCTTGTGCTGGAAGCAAGCCATACCCTCAGATTGTAAACTTGTTCCCTCTTCTGGGAATATGTGCTCATTTTCTCTGTGCACACACAGTGCAGCAGCTGTGTTTTCCGCAGCTCCAGCAGCAGGAACCAGTTGGAAGAGGTGCTGCTGGGAGCAAAAGCTGTGCTGGCTGCTGCAGTCCGATGGACTTGTGACTTGGGGAATCATAGAAATTATGTTCTCCTAAAAATACTTGCTTCTCCTCCCCTTTTCCCAGGATCCATAGTGGTCCATATTACAGCCTTGGGGCACAATGAGAGTGTGCGTTTGGCCTGTAAGCTTCTGTGCAAGTTTGCTCTTCAGGCTCTGGAAGACTGGCAGCAGAAGGCTGTGCCACAGCCATGTGGTGATCCTTGTTGGAAGAATGCATGTGTGGTCATCACATCAAATGCAGTTACATCGCTGGTGGACAGCTTTGACACATTCTTATCCCAGAAAAACACTGTATGTGGCTAGGAAAATTGTTTTAAAATTTTTTGTATTATTAAGCCTGTAGTGGCTGATTCTTCATAGCCTGCTGATTTACAATAACAATCAGGAAAGTGAAGTGGTGCTATAAATCCCGTAAAGATGGTTAATCCTGTAATGCATTAAAAGAATACAGATAGCACCTCAGGTTCATTATCACTCCTGTTCACTGCCCAACTGAGCAATCAGTTTTGGAGAGACACAAATAAGGACAATTCTGTCCAAACTGAGGCAATTAGTGCTAGAAATGGAGAGAAGTGGGAAGAGGTAGCGTTACCATTATGAGGTATGGGATTTTTATGAAGGGATGGAGCATTTGCCAGCCAGCCAGTAAGGTACATCTCTGAGGTCTCTACTGCTGCTAAAATAGAATCTGCAGCACTCCAGGCAAAACCTTAACTGTTTTTTGCATGTAACAGTCATTAACCATGTGTCTGCATCTCCATTTCCCAGACTAAAACAAGGTATTTACTGTGCCTTTACTGTTGCTGCTGTATCTGTCTACGCGGGTGTTACTTGTTCTGTGATATGCCTGTTGAAGTAAAGATACTTAGGCTTCGTTAAAATTGGGAATGGTAAGTGTGCAACTAGTTTCTGTGTTGTTTTGTCAGATTCTTGAGACATTTCAGTACATGCAATCAAGCCACCCATTGCTTTCCCTGAGATTAAGGAAAACAGCTAGCACTGTTTTCACTGACTTCAAGACATCAAGAAAAGCCAAAAGAACTGTGTTAATCTTCTCAGCTCACGGAACACATGTTTTACTGATACCAGTGTAAATTTGAGGCACCTATAGAGCTGAAGGATTACCCACTGTTACACATTTAGCTAGATGGTTCAGAACTAGCATCTGAAAGTTGTTCAGTTAACCTGTGGAGGCCCAGGGTGCTTACCACTGCCCTGGCTCTGTATCTTTAGCAAGCAGCAAAACAAGGATGTTATAGGCCAAATGTAAAGAAACACCTCTTCATGCTCAGCTGACTTTGGATTGAACATGACTGGTTGAAAGGCGTGAATGCAAAAACAGACAAAAGGTGATGTAATAGTTTTATCAGGTAGCAGTCACTGTGGTAACCAAACTTTACCATGCATGACAAGTTCCTCCAAGTCTTTCCACTGTGTTTCTTTTCCATGCAGCTTTTGTTTCAGCAGGTGTGTTAAGGACTTCAGCTGCAGTAAATGTGGTTCTGCAGGGTTCTTTTCCCATGGGACTGTGTGCAGTGTTTTCACAGCTATACCTTTTCTTGCATGTAATGTTAAATCAACCTCACATGATTTTTAGTCTTCTCTCCCCATAAAACAAATGCTGTGAATGTTTATTCCATTGGACTTGCTGTTCACACTGGGTTGCAGTGCTGGGCACAGTGCTGCTGAGCTTTCCCCAGAGCCTCTGGCTATGGCATCCTTTGGAGCAGACAGACAATTAAATTTACCCTACTCTATTCTGTCGTATCAGTGGTGCTGCACACATGCTAGATAATAGGTCTGGCCTCTGCCAGGTCTGATCTTTTCTTATTCATCTTTAATGCAAGTAAAAACTGGGTTATTTTGTTGTTGTTGTTCCTGTTTTCTTTGCAGAACACAGATTTTGACCGTAGACTGCTGAGTCTTTCTAACTGTTCAGATAGGATATAAAAAACAAAATTTATATTTGGGGTGCATGGCAGTGAGATTTTAACCATTAAGGAAAAAGATTGCGTACTTCGAAAACTGAGAGTATGTTACTTCAATGAAGGAACGCATAAAGAATACTGATGATTCTTCACCAACAAGGCCTCTCTTATGTCCTTTTTAGTTTGGCCAGTAAACTAGCATCTGCAGTGTGTTTGGATAAACTGCTAAGTTGGAATATTTCCCCGTCAGACTTTGTGAAAGCACTTCTGTTGCTGAAGGCTTGCAGAGCGAGACATGCCACAGCTGCTGTTCTTACCTCTCCTTATAAAACGCTGCCACTGCCAGGCCAGCCTCCGAACTGCAGCCTGGTGAGATGTGTTTGGTGGATCATCTGTGTCATCTCTGCAAAGCTGAGGAAAATTTCACAAACTTTAGGCAATTCACTCCCATGGGGCTCAGTGGGCTTATGTGGGAGCTAGTGATAGTCTTGTTATTGAGACGAAATCCGATTTACTTCCTTAGCAGCACTGCAACTGAAACAGGAGTGAAGGACAAATCACTGCAAAGCAGTTCAAGGCAGCAAAGCCCTGACAGATGTCTTCATACATGCAAAGTTCACAAGTGTAAGGTTCAACACTACAAAACCTAACTTTGTCATGATTTAGCCCAGCTCCATGTCATTCTTATCCCCCTATTTTTTTTTTATTTTCTAATCTGATGTTCTCTCTGGGCTGTTTGTCCTATGAGCGTATGTCACAGGCTCCCAGGTCTCCAAACCAGCACCATTGCACACAAGCTGGGATGGTCCCATGTCTGTACAGGAGCAGGCTGTGGGCAGCCATCAGCACTGCAGAAGGGAGCACTTCAGGAAGAAGCACCTCCTCATGTCATCTGCTCGCCTGCGGTGGGAAATGCTTTTTAAAACCAGCTTAAGCCCTGAGCTGTAATGCTTACTTTCCCCAGAACTTCTGCCTTGTTCACTTCTTCTTTCTCTCATAGAGATATTTGTAATGTTTTTAGTATAAGTGACTCATGTAAATTGGAGGCAGTAACTGAAATTCATGGAATCGCTCTGCCAGTGGTGAGACAATGGCACAGGTTGCCCAGGGAAGTTGTGGATGCCTCCTCCCTAGAAGTGTTCAAGGCCAGGTTGGACAGAGCTTTGGGCAATGTGGTCTGGTGGGAGGTGTCCCTGACCATGGCAGGGGGGTTGGAACAGATGATCTTTAAGGTCCCTTCCAACCCAAACGATTCTGTGATTCTATAATAATTTCTAGGTGAAAATAAATTTGTTTAGTAAATTATCTTTAGTAGCAATCCTGGTATGCTATTTTTAATTAAAATTTCTGTATGATTGCCATGATGTTTGATTTCCCTTGGTAGTTTTCTTTGCTGTCTCATTCAAGACACAGTAGGTGGCATGTGCCAAGTATTCTTAATTTTTTAATTGTGTATCTTTATGATTATTTCTTAGTGTGATTCAAGACCACATACAAGACCATGGTCCACCAGAGTTTGTTTTCTATGTTGTCTGCTCCATATCTGATCCTATATTTTAAAATGGTGAATGTTATAAAAATCAACCTGTGGAAAAGTTCAATGTAAAAACTACCTCCTGCATTATCCAGATAGTAGTAAGGAAAATATTTTTAGCCTGTCAAGCCAGTGTGGGATGACCATTCACCTATTTGCAAGCTGAAGTGTTATTTCTGTTTTGAAAATAGTTTTCTCACTCACTTTCTTCTGATCCAGGGAGAAGAAACTGAAAGCTAGAGTGCAAGAGTTAGTGAGTGCTTTGGATAGACTTACAAAGAGCAGCGAAATCAGACATCAGCAGTCTGCAGAGTTTGTTAACGACCTTAAAAGGGCAAACAGGTAAAGGATTGACCAGCAGATGGATGCACCATTGATTTTTTTTTTAAATTTTTTTTTTCTGTGTAATACACAGTAATCCTCCCTCTACCTTAATGAGCAGGATCTGGATCCTTGTGTTCACACGAATTCACTCTTAAAGGTTATAATTAGAGGTGAGGGAGATAAAAACCTCCCATGTAGGACACTGAAAACTACATCGCTAAGAACAGAGTGGGGGAAATAGGATAATCTTAATTGAGTTACTAGTAAATGCATTATTACGAAAACAAACAAAACCTTCCACTTATCTAGATTTATGAATCTGATATTTTCTTTTAAATTGCTCCCTTTTCTTTAGCTCCAGTCTTTATATTAATAAACTGGCTTCAATAATAACACATTAATTTTATGGCACTGTGTTTGGATGGACCGTAGGTACCCTTTCTGCAAGAGGCCTATGGCTCACAATGTCATTGTCATTAATAAATTATACTTTAAACTGTCTGTGATGAGGAGCAGTACCAATCTCAAGCTTTCCTACTGAGTCAGGGTGGAGGCATAGATTATTAGCAGCTGACCAGTTAGCACAAGATGCCATCCTCTGAATATAGCTGTTGTTTTTTTTAACTGGAAAATGCAAAATCAGTGCTAGATTTTGTAAGCAGATTCTGACCATGCAGTGTTTTTGTAAATCATTACATGTTTAGTGTTGTGGTATCCTGTCTCGGAAGCAGTACTCTGCAGTCATCATCAGCAACCTCTAGCTGACCCTTTGAACCATGTTTGAAAATTATTTCAGTAACCAGTTTATTGGTGAAAGTGTATACTTGCCCCAGAAAAGATACAGAGATTAGCACCAATCTGGATCAATAAGGTTTGAATCTAATGTATTTTAAAGCACTAGTAAATTTTAGGAAGATTATTAGTACCTGAACTTTGGAGTTCCCTGATGGTGGGGTTTTGGGGTGGGTTTCTGTAGCACTTGCTAGGATCAAGCCATTTTGAATAACCTTATATGGCCTTCTATTTCCAACAGCAACTTGGTAGCAGCTTACGAAAAAGCAAAGAAAAAGCATCAAAATAAGCTGAAGAAACTGGAATCGCAAATGATGGCCATGGTGGAGAGACATGAAACACAAGTAAGGATGCTCAAACAAAGAATAGCTTTACTGGAGGAAGAGAACTCTAGACCACACACCAATGAAACTTCACTTTAAATGCGTCTTTTTCAAAGATACTTAGTGCCATTATAAATTTATTTCCTTTTGAGGCTGGCTTTTAGGTAGCTTCAAACACTAAATGCTCTGACTGTCAGTGCTGACACACTTAAGTACCTTCTCTGGGATCCCAGAGAGGTGCCATGGGGATAATGTAAGTGTTAACCTTAAGTACTGTTTCATAATGTAAAATGGCAGTGCCTGGATCATATAATTATGTACATTGTCTGTGTCATTATGTCTATATGCATACAGCTTCTCTTCCATTTTATGTATGTCCCATGGGTGACAGAGTCACATAACAAATAATTCATGTTAAGAGGTTTTAATTTGGGCAGTTTGGAGATACCTTGAGAGTTTTCCCAATCCCTGAGCTCTCTCTGCACAGAACTCCATATTGTACCCTCAGGGCCTGCTGCTGTGGTTAAGTCAACTAAATAGGCAGCTGCAAAGTGGGGAGATAACAGGCTGGCTTGCTTTTTTGCACCATACTTGCAGTACTGTCACTCACAGTGCAGATCAGGTAGGAAAACTACTGTTAATTTGGAAGAAAACAAGAAATCCTAGTTGTATCTCTGAAAACTATGATAACACTGTATTTCTTAGTGTTTGCAAGGAGTAAAGGGTGAGTTTTGCCATGCCATATAGGTACTCTGTGCTAAGGCTGGGTAAGAAATTGCAGGAGACCACCTGGTATTTATGTTGCATGGTGTTTGCAATTACTTTATGAAGCAGTAGTTTTTCTTGTTAATACATTATAGCAAAGGTTTTCTTTAAGAAGCTGGGCCGTTTTTATCACATGTATAGTGCTTATTACAGCTTTCTATGATCAAGAGGTAAAACATATTTTATACTTGTTTTGACCAAAAAAGGTACTTACTGGTAATGTACCTGCTTGGTCAGTTTTAAGAGTCGGCTTGAGGGTGCTGACTCATCTCATTTAAACTGTACTTCTACCTTGAGAGGTTGGACTAGATGATCCTTGTGGTCCCTTCCGACCTGATTCTATGACTCTATGATTAATATTGAATACATAGGCCCAAAACTATAAATGTGTAGGTTCATGGATATACAGCCACAAACAGAATGTGAATGGTGAAGTTTTCATACAGCTCCCTAGGTTAGATTTTGTTCCTGCTAACATTCTCTTCTTTTGTTTAAGTCATATCACGTTAGAGTGTTACCAAATAGACTGCATTGAAAATGTTGGCCTGTTACGGTATTGAACATTAAGCAAAGCATGGCAATCAGGTTGGTTTCCCTAGAGAGCAAAATAGCAGGTTTGCAATAGCACCTGTTTTCATTCCGAGAACATCTTCCATGTTTGTTTTAACACACCAAACTAGAGTCATTAACTTCTTTAGCCTGTTACTGTTACACCTCCACTTCTTATTTTTCAGTCTCTGTTTTGGAGTGAATCTGATTTCAGGAGTTATCTGTCCTTTTTTTTTTTTTCTTTATATGTTGAGTTTGACCTCAAGTTTTATTAGTGTATTTAGAATTATGATAACTTCTCTCATTTATTCCTCCAATTTCTAGTGATAAGGAAATGGTTTTTAGTGTTTGATCTGGTTTTGGCTACTTTTGGGTTTGGACAGGCAGCAAAAATACTCGTAGAAATTTGTGTCCAGAATATGGCATTATTGTTAAGTCTTGCTTACATCTGAAACTGTAGCAGTTGGTGTTCATGACATCTCTTATTACCATACCTGCTTTTTTCTTTTCTTAAGGTAGTGATTCCTACTTCTCTAGTGTGATTCATCAGCTACAAAGTCAACATTATACGTGATTGATTGCAATGGCAAGTTAAAACAATGCTGGTTTTAAAATTAAGTTGTAGGTAGTGTTGCTCTGGGATTGGTTTGATCAGTTCTCTTTCTCAAGATAATCATACTTCTTAATTTAAAATGTGAATGGAACTTTTTGCAGACCAGTCTGTTGAGGGAGGAGGCACATTGATTGATTTCTTACTGTCTTCATGGTTTTGCTAAGTATCTATCTATGATGTTTCCCCTTTTATTGGCCAAGTTTCTCACCAACGGGAATGTGAGGTTTTGTCATAAGCTTCAGTGGTGGCCAATCACACTTGTTGCTGAAGAGACACAGAGAACATTATTCACCGTGTACTCTGG
>NW_010199855.1:18340-22761 GCF_000695765.1 Mesitornis unicolor
GTTCCAGTTTTCTCTACTTCCATCTGAAACACCCATGTAACTTGTGGACATCTCAGACTGTCCACGTGAAATACTTTATGCGTAAGGTGACTAGAAACCACCGCTGCACTGTGTTTCCTCTTGGGCTCAGAAGCTGTTAAACATAATACAATGAAGTTTAAAGTATTTGAATTTAAATATGTTTTTAAGGAAAAGATACAAGTTTAGAAAGCATAAAATGCATGTGGGTTTACAGGCATGAAGAGCAGCAGTGTCCCTAAGTGCCTTTTTCAGGCCTGACAGCTTGCCGATTCTGCAGCTTCACTACTGTGTATCTTCCCTGCCAACTGTGGTCTAAAAGTGGTTTAGAATAAATTATAAATCATCAGTAAATGCAAGCCACTCCCCACTTCCCTCCCTCCGAGTTATAGATGAAAAAAGCAAGATGTATCACACAGCCTCAAGCAGTGGCTGTATCATTTGCCAGGCCACTAGTTACATTGCCTAAGCAAGCAGCTACTGCTTCATTTGTTTGCATACCGGAAAACGCCAGTAGGGAAGTGGTGAAAGGTTTACTGTTCGTGTGAAAACTCTTTAATATGAACAATCAGCTGCAGTTCCAGTGTACCTGTTAAAATGGCACCAACCCTCAGAATAAATGCCAAAAAACTAACTCCTTTTATGCACTTGTTTGAAATACCAGCACACCAGCCTATAGATGAGTGTGCAAATTACCTTGAGTCACAGCAGCCGATCTCACATAATACTTGTTTCAGAAATAATGCATTTGCAAGGCAAAAAAAATAGGTGGCTCTTGCCAACAGAATCTAACTTGTTCATTCACTAATTAATCTTAGGGTGGTTTTTTGATCTTCTAAGTCACCAGAGTGCATGCAACTTTGTATTTCACGGCGTGTTCAGAAAAAAGTACCTTTTTTCTAAATTAAATGTATAAATCTCCACCAGCTTGAATGTACTGTTAGCTATTTCAAAGCACATGTGACTAAGTTTGCATTAGTGTCAGTATTGTTCTACTGGTTTTATTAGGATTTTCTCCTCTTCTAATACTGTACCATACATTGTAATTTTAGAAACTTTTCACCTTACTGAATTAGCTTTCAATGTGTTGCTGCTTTTTAGTTTCATAGCTGCTGTAAAATAGCTAGTTTGTGTTTATTTGATATAGAACTGTAAAAACTGCATTTATTTATACAGAGACATTTATAATACTTATTTTACAAATGTTCTTATATTCTGAATAAATTTCTAATGCTGTTTTTCTGTCTCAGTGGTTGATTCACCATACCTTATCTTCTTACTGCTGAATGTGTCTGCTTAAAGGTACCACAAGGACTTTCTCCAAGATAAGTCATTAAGGGAGATCACAAGACAATGTCAGAAAAGTTCCTATAATAGGACAGGAAAACTTGGTAAGAACTCACTGGAGTCCTGCTCATGGCTTTTAGCTGAGCTCAAGAACATTAGCACTTGCCACAAACCCTCTACATCTTTAATAAACACTATATAGAAATGGAATGGCACATACAAAATTGTTTCTGCTCATCCAGTTCTTTTAATAACAAGTTACAGTGACCAGAAAACAGAGCTATTTCATAAATACTTTAAAAGCACTGATTATACTTCACATACTTCCTTTCTCCAGTAGTGTCATAGAAGTGCACTAAAATGGCTACATACACACAAATAATGAACTCAAACAAGCTTTCTAATCTGTAACTGAAATCAAGCAGCCAAAACCTCATTCACCACAGCAGCTTTCCACTGACTCTTAACAAATGCAGGTTTGATATGCTGGTTGAGAATACTGCTGCACACAGCTGAGTTAAGAATTCTTAGGCTTTAGGCCCGATGATCCAAAATACTGAGGGGAGGGCTCTCAATCTCAAGAAGTCACCTTAAGCAGCATCCCAACTCAAGGGGAGAGTCACGGTCCACAAACCTGCTGCTCTGAGGAGAGCCGACTCAAAGGCACCCTCCAGTGAGTTTGTACCCCGGTCAAATCTGATCTGTGGTCAAAATATGATCATTTCAGCCCCTGGAGGCTGAGGACCCTAACTTCCCTGACTTTGACCCCCACTGTGTGGACTGGGTAGGAGCTGGGAGGGTGGAGTTGGGTGTAGTCCTGGCACCACTAGTGCCAGAAGCTTTGGCTCTGCTTTTGTTGGGACTTTCTCAGGTCTTCAGCAGGGTGGGTGCGTCAGTCACACAGTCCACCCGTGGTCACAATCCAAGTGGTTTCCTTGGAGTGGTAGTACAGGCATGTCTGGCCTCCAATGTTAACAGGGAGTGCAGTCTTGGTAAGCTTTGCTCACTGTGGATGATCTTTTCCCAATTGCTTTATGGTTGTACTGGGATATCAATAGCTTAATATAGCTTATCATAATACAAATAACAACAATTGTAGGAGTCTGGTTAGCCACCCAAAAGAGAAAATCCAAACATGTCAAAACATTCCCCAAAGTTTGTCCACAGTGCAGCAACAATTGTTTCTGAATCCCTGCCTATTTTCTTCATCTTGTTGATTGGTCTTGTAGCATCCTCAATACATTTGGAATGTGGATGCAGCACTCATCTATCTATTGAGAGATCCAGGACTGAAGCATGGTATAGTGCCATTCATGCTCCACCCTGTGCCCTCACTGGTGGGTTGGAGGCTGTAACTACATGCTGCATCCTATACTGCTGTCCGTGTTGACTGCTGTCACCACTGCTAGTAGAAGCAACAGCAAAATTTGCATATTCATTGTCCTGTAAGAAAACACAAAACCACGTGTCAGTCCTTTGAAACCAGGCTTTAGAGTTAGAAATAGGGAATTACCCACTGGGTATTAATATGGCGAGTTTTCCCATTTTGCTATTTGGAGTTTGCCCCTTTTCAATAACCAATAGGGCATCATTAGGTACTGCAACAGCTCCTGCTATCCATGAAGCCACTAGGAATTTAATTTCCTGTCCAGGACCTTGTCATTTAGAAGGTAGACTATCTAATTCAGTCTCTGTCAACAGGTCCCATACAGTTTCAGCTATGTTTGGGATGGCAGCCATTAGTGGTGGGGTGTTGCCATTCAGTTTTTGATAATCAATAGTTAGTTGCCATTGCCCATCAGGCTTGCAAACAGGCCAGACTGGGGAATTGTAGTGGATGCAGCTTATTATTTGCCTTTTCTCAAGTTCGTTAATAACTTCTGTAATGCCCTGTTTTGCTGTGCTTGACAAGGAATATTGGGGAACACAGGTTACTCCGGATGGCGGCAGTGCAGGAGGGAGCTGTAAAATCCTAAAGTGAGCAGCTTCCACCCCACAGCTTCCCAAATTCCATACACTGCCATCAGGCAGGTGCCTCTGCTTAGCTGCCGAAGTATCAAACCTGAGTGTGTTCACCTAATAAGGTCTCAGCACAGCCTCCACTGCTGTCACCTGCATTTCTCCAGGCAGCCAAAACTGTGTTTGGCCCAACATGTTGCATAGCAAGAGAAATTTTGCCTTAAAATGCAGAACCTTGTATACATGGACAATTAGGTTTTCAAAGCAAAGACTAGGTGTTCGGACTGGTTGTTTTGTTTTTTTTTTTACAGAAAGCAATGTTCACAAATATTAGAAGGATGGAAATTTTGTGCAGCAAGGGTCTTGGTCCTGAGAACCATCAGGGAGGATTAAGTGGAGGACTCCTAAATCATTTTCTTTGCCCTCCCTAATTGCTATATCCTTGAAGAGCAGCCACAAGACTGATAAGAGGCCAATCATCCAGCCCACAGAAGCACCAAGGGCTGGATGGTTGCCTAATGAGAATGAAGTCAGAAAAATGTGTGAGATGGGGGGGAGGTAAATGTGGCAGGGGGGGTACTGGGACCACCAACTCATGGACCACTGACTCAAGAAACCCTCCAACCTGAAAGAAAGGGAACACTACACAGGCAGACTAATTAGCATGAAAAGCAAGAAATTATTAGCCAATAGAAAGTAGATTGTACCAATTAATGTAGGGTTTTTTTGTGTTTTGCTAATTGTGTATTATGATGAATAATGGTGTAGTTTTTGCAGGTGGTGTGCTTGATTTGTGGGAATCCACTGAGCACCCACCCTTACACAACTCTGAATTAAGCAATGTCTCCTTTCCTTTCTAAACATACTTTGTGTGTGTATGGGGTTCTTCTGTGAGGGGTTTTGGTAGGGAGGGAGGGCTATGGAGATAGCCCTGTAAGAAGCTACCTGAAAAGCTCCCCTGGCTCTAATGCCACACCGCCTGGGACCAGGGCCAAGCCAATTAGCACCCCTGCAAATTCATGTATTTGGAGGAGGGGGTGTGTGTGCAGAGCACGCTTGCTCCCCCTCTTGCACTGGCCCCAACCTGTGCTGTCCCGGGTGTGAGTGGTGTGGCCCAGCCCAGCCAGGATGGGCCGTCCTGGCCCCAGTTTAAGCTT
>NW_010199856.1:0-26039 GCF_000695765.1 Mesitornis unicolor
TACGCCATGCTATATTGCAGAATAGAGCTGCAATAGATTGTCCGTTACTGACCCAAGAGCACGGATGTGAAGATTTTGATGGAATGTGTTGTATGAATCTGTCCGATCACAGTGAATCCATTCATAAGAAGATACAATGATTAAAAGAACATGTTAATAAGATTCAACAGAATCATGGATTCTTAGATGGATTGTTATCAGCGTGGTTTCCAAATTTGTCGCAATGGTTTTTAGGATTGTTAGTTGAAGGTATAAGAGTATTAATAACTTTAATTTTAATTGTATTAGGTATTTCTATAGCACTAAGCTGTATTAAAAAGGCTCTTGAGAGAATTGTGCACCAGACCTGGGTTGCTCAAAAAGAAGAAAGGGGAATTGTGGAGTGCTGGCTCTCCCAGCGCGGCCATGATCTTGTCGATGTGATCAACCCAGCGTATGAATAAGGGTCACCTGCAACTTTAAGGAAGATAAGAGCCGGACTTTCTAACCGCAAGTAGGCGTACTGTCCATACGTCAGGACGCATGGACAGCAACCAATTAGCTATATGTATTCGCTGCATGCTTTGCTCGTGACTATCTCGTGACTAAAACCGAGACTATAAAAGCTGTGTAACTCTGCTTAAAAAAGGAGAACGACCATACTCATATTGAGAATACATCGTTACTCCGGGAAGTCCTACTCCCACTCCCAACAATAAATGTATTGACACTGATGCTAATCTTACTTAAATAGTATAGATTGCACTATTGTCTGGCATTCAAGCCATAATTATATAAATTTACTCCATGTATTTGCTGACATTTTCATAAATGTTTCATTCCCTTTGGAAACAAACAAACCCACAATGTTCTGTTTGCTTTAGTATGCATGAGATTTGGGTGCTTAATAAGTGTATTACATTCATTGTTGCCTGTAAAGATGCCATTTCTGTGGTATGATAAAGTCAACTTCAGTTCTCAGATGATAAGAAAATATTATTCTTAAATGCATTTCATAAGCAATTTTAAAATAACTGGGAATGAAGTAAGGTGATGATTCTGAATTGCAGATTCCTGGAGGCAAAGTAATATATGGACTGAGCAAAGCCATGGGGAAGATAATTCCAATCATACAGTTATAATGAGATAAGCCAGATGGATATAACCAGCTTTAGGAAATTTAAAAGAATAAAAAACCCAGAAAATTAGTGAGGTGTTAGAGGTATATGATTTAAAGCCCTTATCATGAAAAAATGAAAAACTAGAAATATGGGTTGCAACATTAGGAGGGTTAAGGGAAAGCTGTTTTGCTTGTACCTTTATTTCAGCAGTCTGTTTGACTACTCAAACAGGGTTGTTTGTTTTGGGTTGTTTTGTTTGTTTAGGTTTTTGTTTGTCTTGTTGTTGTTTAGAAACTGGTTTTGTTTGGGTTTTTTTTGTTTAGTTACAGCTAATCTAGAAAATAGAATTTGCAATCACTCCAGGTTGCTAAGGGTTCAGTGCACATTTTGGTCTGACTGTTTCCTTTTCTGAGCTGTCCATATGACAGTTTGGCTCTGTGATGAAAAAATGATTTTTTTTAAGGAGCAAGTGGAAAGGGAGTAAGGAGGAGAGATGTTGGATTCTCTGACACAAACATAAAATATATATAAATAATAAATACAACTTCTGTGGTGTTCGAGATTTTTTTACTCACAGGGATATTTTCTATGAATAACAGACATTGTGATTCTCATTATGCATTTCTAGAGGTGAACAACAGGTTGAAGATCCTACTTAGCATCTCTGAGCATTCCTTATTCAAGGTAGATTATAACCTTGTAAAAGGGTATTCTTTGTAACTTTCACTTGTTAGATTTTAGACCACTTTCCTTATTTCAAAACCTAACTCTGAAGTCAAGGCATAAATATATGTAATATGAAATTTCAGAAGAAATCTTACTCATAGCACTTATGTTTGCTCCCTAGACTTTCTAACTATGAAGCTGCAGTGCAACAGTCTGGATCAAATTACAGCCTCAGAAATCCTTCAAACAAACAAACAAACAAACAAATCTAAAGACCCAGACCTGTGTTGTGGTTTAGGGCTGGGCCAGCCAGTCTCTCTCCCTTATTCTCTTTTCTCTTCCCTTCTGAGGAGGCGAGAGGTGTTAATAGAGAGCATCTGTCCAGGATTTAGTGGCTGGCCCAGACCTAAACCATGACAACCTGAGAGGTCCAATTTCTCTAAAACCATATCCCAGTATCAATACTCCACCTAACGCCACCAGCCCTCCCTTGAGTATTAGGGCCATCTGAAGGCACTGAGGTGGCTGCTCTTGTTCGTCCTCTCAGCCACCTGTAGGAGCTCAGGTGCTTGAACTAGGCTGTGTCCAAGAGGCATCTCTTCAGTGTTGGAATGCTATCTACTGTCTGCCTTTCCTGAAGAGAAGGGAGTGTGCTGATGGAAGAGAAGTCTTCTGATACCGTAATTGATCTATGGGCCACCAATTGTGCCCCACTGAACACTCTGGACTTCCTGAGACAGGTGTAGATTATGTAGTGAATATTTATTTCTCAGTTCTTTAAGGGAACATACACATTGAATTCTTCATTTCTACCTTACAGGTTTGCAGAGGTTTTTTCTCTTCGAATTCTAATGCGATTGACACTTTTTCCTTTGGTATTTATAGGTGTTACAGTTTAAGGTCTGAAAGGGAAGGACAGGTGGTGTCTGTAGGACCCTGAGGAGTCAGAAAGCAGTATTGTTCCCTCCCCTTTCCCCCCCTTCCCAGCCACAGTCTGAAACAAAACAAAACAAAACAAAACAAAATCAAAACAAAACAAAACAAAACAAAACAAAACAAGGAGGCCAAAAGTTTTGGTGGCTATTTCCTTTCCTTTTGTTCCTGGACTGCTATTTGTCTCATCTTTGGATGGCTGAGCCTACCTCCACGTTCTCAGCGGCATTCACCACCACCTGCTTCCCAGCACCACTGCAGTCCCTGGTGATGAGTCTCAGTGGCCACGAGGCACTGCTCGGACACTTCCACTCCAGACTACTGGGATTGGGTTTTGTATATAGTTAAATACCCTTTGTCCCTTATTAATTCCTTTTCCCTTTCCCTTATTGTTTTCATTAAACTTGTTATAGTCTTAACTTTCAACGTTGTGTGAAACATCTCTATTTCCTTTTCATCCTCCCCTGGGAGGGAGGGGTACAATAGAAAGAAAATCTTGCTCCCTGTTTCCTTTGGGTTTGCCCTGAGCTCTAAATGGAGACAAAGGAAGGGGGTTTTTTGCTAATTTTTTTTCTGGCTTTTGGAAGTATATGCATCTTGAGAAAAGTTTTCTAGTTTGGTTTGGTTTGGTTTGGGTTGAGTTTTTTCATTTTAGGATTGTTTGGAGTTTTTTTGTGTCTTTTGCAGGATGTTTTCTAGGCAAATCTCCAACTTCCCAGAAATTGTCTTGATAGCTCTAGCAGAGTGCAATCTTCTTAAATTAGGTAATAAAGTGTTTTGGCAGCATTTTTATTTTATTTCTGGTCAAAATGTTATACCGTAGGTCCCTGCTAAACACTTTGGCAATGGAACATTTATTAGAACATCCAGTTTAAAATTCCAAAAACTACAGTACAAATTTGTCCTCTACTTCTGTAGTTTGAAAGTCTTTGAGATTAACATTGCAAATTAAAAACAAAAATGGACTTCTTTATTCCTTTTCCCCTGGTTTAACTTCAAATAAAATAAGAGATTTGTATGAAAGGTGTATATGAAGGTGGATTTATAGAGTGAACTTAATTAAACTTTAATCCAAATTAACTGTGTGCACTATTAAAAAATAAAAAGAATATGAATAAAAGGCTCTGAATAAAATAATAATTTAGCTGTAGCTAAAGAGTAATTATAAACACAGAAGTATTCTCTATATTGTAATGGTCATCTTTTCCTTCTGGGAAAAAAAATATATTTTAAGTTTGATAAGATGTAATCACCTTATCAGTATGACTGACTTTATACCAGTGTATGTAAAATTAGCTGGGCAAAATTCAGGACCTAAGCATGGATATCATTAGAAGTTAAATCCACAACTAACTTTGCTAAACAAAGATCACTAGTAGCTACTCATATTAGTTGCTATCTTTATGGCTTGGATTAATCTGTACATGAACAGTAGTGGGTCTTAGAAGTGCTAAACTACAGTGATTACAACTTCTTCTCAAGAGGCAATTACAAAGGACCTGTGCCCTTTGGGTAGCAAAAAGTATGGTTGATAGGAGAAGCAAATGTCAGTGACCCTCCCCAACACAAATGCATACACATTTATTTGTTTCCACACTGACCAGCATCTGCTACCCCAAGCTTAGGTCTGCAAGTTACAAACAGTAAAGCTTTTCACAAATTCAATTTAACTGCCAAAATGATGGAAGAAGATTAGATCTCAGCTAGCTAGAATATTAGTATAAGATTCCTCTTATGGCTTTTAAAAGTGTCCCTCATTCCCAGTCTGTCACAATAGACTAGCTCATCTCATCAAAAATTTCTCTGATGTCTGCAAAAACCTGTGAAATGACTTACACTGCTAGAAAAAGTGGCCAGTGTTTGTCTTGTTGGTCATTATTATTCTACAGTGTCTGTATATTTTAAACCAATTGTCAAGTTTCTACTTAATTATGGCCACAGAAGCTCCTGTATATTAAAAAGCCTGTTTCAACTCTTGTCTATATGTATAGTGCAACTGATTTGGGTGGATTTGAATTATGCTTTATAATAGTAAAATATGATAATACTTTAAAGAGTGCTAGTGGCTAAGTCCCTACAGCCTTTATTGTATGAAAAGAGTGTGACTCTTCCATGTGTAGGAAACATCTCCATTAATAGAAGAAATACTGATTATGCTGTTCCAATTAGCAAATTAATCTTACTTGTTTAGTTGTATGAAAAGCCTAGTGAAACACTTGGCATTAAATACTTAAGTCGTATTATTAACAATCTTATATACTACATTTGCTAAAACCTGGCAATATGTGTGTCATTACTATACAAGTTAAAGACCTGAGATATCTCATCTGAATCTTGTAAAGGAAACCATTACTTTCAAGCTAAGTATACCAGTATGAAATGAACAGAATACCAATTTATAAGTGGAACCAGAAAAAAAGAGAATAATTTTTGCAGACTGCTTTATTATAGCACCTGACATCTACCACTTCTGGCAAAGAATAAAAGGAACATTGTGAAGAAAACATGAATATAAGAGCTTAGTGTTAAAGGCCGTATGTAGGCTTGTGGCTGTGGATGTAAGAAAAAAAAATACAAAAAAAAATTTAGAAAAATACAGCTGGCATTTATACAGGTCTGTTTCTAACTCCATGTGCAAAAATCTTACTGTGAGAAACACCTATGGCAAAATCTTACTGAAACCTTCGCTATCAGTGTGAAATATCTGAAAAGGAATGGCAATATGCATTAGGTGGAAACTAGTAATTTCAGCAGAATTTTAGGAAGGTGGCATTGAAAGCCTTTGGAAAGGATAACAATGCTTAAAAGATATAGGCTTTATGATGTAAATTACCTGATGGGAGTGCACCTTTTTTCATTTGGGATTTTTTTTTTTTTTAAGGAACAGAAATGTTATTTCAGCACAGGCTATCTTGAGAAGAACAAAATTCCTGCTATAGCTTAAGTTTTTACTTTGCGGTAGCTAATCTGATTAGGGACATACAAGAGAATGTAAGGTAGAAATTTTTGAGATAAGTCTGACAGTACATAGTCATTGAAAATACCATTCATAGAATGTTCAATCTATCTTTCTAAAATGACAAAGTTGCACAAATGTAGTTTGTTTCAAAATATTTCTCACCAAATCCAGGTTTGTCTGTATGTACTTTCTTCTCTACCCATTCTCAGGACACATTTCTTGCAGCATGAAAAAAACCCTGCATTCTTACCACCCATTCCAAAATTATTAACTGAAATAGTTTGCCATATTAATTAAAGATACTATGTTGTATTTTTAAAAAGAAATGATACTGCCTTGCTGATAGGGCCACTAACTGGATCTAGTGTTCGTTTATCATTTTGCAATGCAGTTATCAATTTAGGTACATGGACAAACTTGTTGTTTTGTGATATTTTTCTGGAGTCTTCCTGGGCTCTGATAATACTCCTTGTATTTTCCTTCCTTTACCCTTTACTGTGGGAAGATAGTCTATGTTCCATAATATAGAAATCATTGGAGAGTTCAGTGTTTGGAGATTTCCTTTTGTCTAGAATCAAGCCAAGCAGTGTTTCCATTTAGGGCTCAGGGCAAACCCAAATGAAACAGAGCAGGATTTTCTCTCTATTGTCCCCCACCCTTCCAGGGGAGGATAAAAAGGGAATAGAGTTGTTACACACAATGTTGGAAGTTAAGACTATAACAAGTTTAATAAAAACAATAGGAGAAAGGAAAAGTTAATTAATAAGGGACAAAGGATACGTAGCTATATACAAAACCCGATCCCAGTAGTCCCAAGTAGATATGTCTAAGAAGTCCCTCGTGGCCTTCATGACTTGTCGCAAGGGACTGCACTGGTGCCAGGGAGTGGATGGTGGTGGATGATGCCAAACATGTGGAAGTAGGCCCTGCCACCTGGAGAATGTGACCTGAGGCAGCCCAAGAAGGAAGGAAAAAATCCCCCCAAAACTTCCATCCTTCTTGGGTTTTAGACTGTGGCCACAAAGAGGAGAGGACTATGCAGCTTTCTGACCCTTCAAGGTCCTACAGCTACCACCTGTCCTTTCTTCTTAGCCTATTAACCGTTAAACCATAACAAACAGTTAAAATATTCACAAAATGGAAACAGCAATAAAAGATTCAATTATGATATGTCAAAAGGTCAGCATCAGAAAGTTCATTTTTACTAGGTTGCTGCATGTTTTATTGATGACAAAATATCTAATAATCCTGTTAAATGAAATAATTTACTTTTTTAGTCACATAAACATTTGACCTGAAAGTGAGGTAAAAACTCAGTGGAGTTGAAAAGATAAAAGAAACATTTCCTTTAGATCTTGAAACACTGAAAAATTGCAGTGTTTTCACCAAAGATTTTATTTTTTATAGCACTGTCTGTTTTGATGAAAAGTTGAACATTTTGATCATCTTTTAGTCATCCCTAGTTGTAGGCTTATACAGTAAACAAGCAGTACAAACAGATGTTGCTAGCAGACACAATGATTTGTGGGCTTTGCTTCCGGATCTTCTGGGAACTTCTGGGAGCCTCAGGGTGTGTACTGGTGCAGCTGCCAGTGATGCCACATAGCTCCAAGAGGCTTTTGCTTCTATTAGAAAAGTGGCAGTTTCCAATAATGTCCAGCAGCTGTTGCTGGTCAAAGGGTACTTTAACCTTCTGTCTTCAGCTGACCTCTGAAGAGGCAGTGATAAGCCCCATCCAGCTGGTGCTAGGAAGAAACTTGCACTGCTTCCCAGCCCAGAGAATAGCTCCCAGAAGCAGCCAACAGATGTGTTAGTTTGCGCAGGAGCAGGCATGCAAAGGGGTCAAAAACTGCTGCATTTGGCACACAAGAGGTGATGGACCACAGCAAAGTGTCATCCTCAGCACTTACTGGAGAAACACATGGGAGGTTTGGAACCAGAGTGAGTCTGGAGAAAGGATGAAGCTTACAGGGCCTGTGCATGTTCAGGGAGTGCCCATGCAGACAGTGTCATGAAGTCATTGAATCATTTAGGTTGGGAAAGGCCTTAAGATCATTGTGTCTGACCACTGACCTAACATTGCCAAGTCCACCACTAAACAATGCTCATAAGTGCCACATCTACACAACTTTTAAATACCTGCAGGGATGGTGACTCCACCACTACCCTGGGTAGCCTGTTCCAATGCTTGATAATCCTTTCCGTGAATAAATTTTTCCTAATATCCAATCTACATGTCCCCTGGCACAACTTGAGGCTGTTTCCTCTAGTCCTGTCACTTGTTACCTGGGAGAAGAGACCAACAACCACCTAGCTACAACCTCCTTTCAGATAGTTCTAGAGAGCAATAAGGTCTCCCCTGAGTCTCCTTTTCTCCAGGCTAAAAAGCCTCAGTTCCCTTAGGTGCTTCTCATAAGACTTGTTCTCTAGACCATTCACCAGCTTTGTTGCCCTTATTTGGACACACTCCAGTATCTTAGTGTCTTTCTTGTACTAAGAGGCCCAAAACTAAATACAGTATTCGGGATGTGGCCTCACCAATGACGAGTACAGGGGACTGATGGCTTCCCTAGTTCTGCCTGCCACACTATTTCACATACAAGCTAGGATGCTGCGGGCCTTCTTGGCTCATATCCAGATGACTGTTAACCAACACCCCCAGATCCCTCTCTGCCAGGCAGCTTTTCAGCCATTCATCCCCAAGCCTGTAGCATTGCATGGGGTTGTTGCGACCCAAGTGCAGGACCTGGTCCTTAGCCTTGTTGAATCTCATGCAGTTGGCCTTGTCCTAATGATCTAGCCTGTCCAGATCCCTCTGTAGAGCCTTGCTATCTTCAAACAGATCAACACTCTTGCTCAACTGGATGTCATCTGCAAACTTACTGAGGGTGCACTTGATTGCCTTATCCAGATTATTGATATAGTTATTAAAAAGAACTGACTGCAATACTGAGCCCTGGGCAACACCACTTGTAACGGGCTGCCAACTGGATTTAACTCCATTCACAACACTTTGGGCCCGACCATCCAGCCAGTTTTTTACCAAGTGCAGAGTACACCTGTCCAAGCCATAGTCAACCAGTTTTTCCAAGAGAATGCTGTGGGAAATAGTTCCAAAGGCTTTATTAAATTCTAGGTAGACAACATCCACAGCCTTTCCCTTATCCACTAAGCAGGTCACCTGTCATAGAAGGAGATCATGTTATTGTCCTTGCCTGTAGGAGGTGCGCGTGGGCTGAGAGGCTGCCACCAGCTTAAGGATCTGCAGGAGGATGTGCATTGAGCAGCTCTAGGGAAGGTGGAAAGGAGATTGATGGGGTCTTCACAGAAACCCTCCCAAGATTGAATCCCCAGCTACAAGAAAAGGATGAGCTAGAGACTGTTATCAGTTGTCAGCAAATAGAAAGTATATGAAACAGCAGGCTGTGCTGGATAGGTAGCAGCTCAGTAGGAATAAAAGGCAGAGAAGAAGTGAAGGGAGATGTCCGTTGTGTGAAGGAGCAACTCAGATCTGTCAAACTCTTTTATGGGATGGATCTTGTTTTGGTGAGGTCAGGATCTCAGAAGAGGCCAGTGAGAGCAACAGCATGGATGGAGATTGTTGCAGACTACTGGGTCAGGATGAAGAAGTATGAAAGGCCTTCTTGAAATGACTCAAGGAGTTCTTGAGTTCACAGATTCTGATGCTTATGGAAGACTCAAACCTCCCTAATATCTGTGAGAGGGGCAACATGATGACATGTGAGCA
The DNA here is from genome assembly GCF_000695765.1 of Mesitornis unicolor. Classification (NCBI taxonomy): domain Eukaryota; kingdom Metazoa; phylum Chordata; class Aves; order Mesitornithiformes; family Mesitornithidae; genus Mesitornis; species Mesitornis unicolor. The sequence goes on from NW_010199856.1 coordinate 9,407, forward strand.
GTCAAGAGATTCCTGAAGGGTGACATGGATAACTTCTTGATACAGATACTGGTTGGCCCAACCAGGGGTGACACAGCTGGATCTACTATTCACTGGGAAAGAGGGGCTGTTGTGGATGTTGCAATTAATGGTGACCTGGGCTGCAGTAACCATGAAATGGTGGATCTGAAGTTGTTGAGGGAGAAAGGAAAGTCACAGACTCCAGACCCTTGCTTACAGGCAAGCAGACTGCAGCTTGTTCAGGGAACTGGTAGGTGAGGACACTTGGGGAGCAGCTCTAAAGGAAAAAAGAGGTGAAGGAAGCTGTCAGAGCTTTAAGGGTAGCATCGTACAGGCATACAAAATGGTCCATACCACTACTCAGGAAGACAAGCAGACATATCAAGCTACTGTCATTAGTAGTCTCTGGCAGAGATCCAATGAAAATAACCATCCCCCCCAAAAAAAACAATCGAACCAGAAAGACCCAACACAAACCAAACAAAAAAAAAACACAAAAAACCAAAACCAGACAAAAACCCCAAACTTGCACACATTAAGTGTAAAGAGGGACAGATTACAAATGAGTAATTCAGATATTTGCCCAGAAATTTAGGGTTGCTCTCAGGAAAACCAAAGCTTATATGGAGTTAAGGCTTACAGGAAACATCAGTGGCAACAAGGAGAGCTTCCACTGCTACATTGGTGGTAGAAGACTTCACTCATATGTGTCCCTGAGACCTGTCAGACTGAGTCTGAGAGGGCTGAAAGATCTGACAGATAACCTTGTGATGTTGCTTTCAATCCTCATTGAAAATTCCTGAAGATTAAGGAGAATCTCAGTGACTTGAGGAAGGAGAATGTTAAACATGTCCTCAAAAAAAACCCACCAAACAACAAAAAAACAACAAAAACAACAACAACAAACCCAAAAAAACATGGGCAAAAGAAAAAAGAAAAATAGCTGAAGAACAGTCTAGGGTGCTACAGGTCATCTTCACTTTGATTGGGACAGTTAGCATGGATTTAGCAAGCATTCTTTTATCCAGTTTAGGATGTTACATTCTGAATAGGCAAAAAAACCAGATAGATAGATAGATAGATAGATAGATAGATAGATAGATAGATTAAAATGCTGGTTACCTAGGTGGGCTCAGAGGGTCATACTTTGCCTGGAGGTTAGTAATAAATGAAGTACCACATTGATCTGTGCTAGCACTTGACCAGGTTAATGTCTTCAACAATGAAGGGCATCAAGATGGCCAAGGGATTGCAATGTCTGATATGTGAGGAGAGGCTAAGACTACTGGGACTGCCCAACCTGGAGAAAAGAATATCAGGAGGATCTTTTCAATGTGTATAAATACCTGATGGGGAGAGTAAAGAAGACAGAGCCACACTCTTTGCAGTGGTGGCCAGTGACAGGAAAACAGAAAAGAGCCACAAATTGAAATACAAAAAATTATATTTAAACATAAGAATAAACTTCTTCATGGTGAAGATTGGTCAAACATTGAAACAGGTTGCCAAGAGAAGTTGTGAAACTGGAATATTCATCTTTGGAGATGTTAAAAACCTGACTGGACATGGTCCTGGGAAACTGCTCTAACTAACCATGCTTTAAGCAGGAGGGTTGGATTAGATGATTTCCAGAGATGTCTTCCAATCTCAGTGATTCTGTGACCTGTAGAAGGATGTTCCACCTGGATACAAGGGAAAATCTTTTTCTCCCTGAGGACAACCAGTGAAGAAGTCTACATGCAAAGATTGTGCAATCTCCATTCTTTTACATGCTCAAGACCAGTCTTGTTAAAGCCCTGGGGAAAAAGTGAGATCTGATATCACAGCTATAGTGGTTTGAGCAGAAGTTTGGCCTAGAGGCTTCCTGAGGTCCCTTCCAACCTGAGTTATCCTGTGAACTTTGCAGTTACTATGCATCATCAGCTGAATAGCCCGTTGAGAATGGAGAGGTGGAATTTGGTCGCTGCATACAGACAAGGTTTTAAGCAGTCTCTATCTGCACTTTTTCCTAAGCTGTGAGATTGTTTCATTATCTGGCTGTCTTTGCTTACATGGCTTTAGTGTAGCCACTTGTGAAATTAGGATATATTGGTGCTTATTTTCTTGTTTTCTGCTGCTAATCTTGTTGCCCACTGAAGAGAGTAGAGGATTTGAAAACAGAGACCGTTTATGAGGAAAAAAACCTCAACGTCTCAGCTGCTATCTACAGGTATCTGAAACCCATTGTTTAACACTACCTTATATCAACCTCTAAGCCTCAGAGTTCTGAGTGAAAAAAACATCTGAGGCCACATGGTCTGAATGGTGATTCCATATTAAATGGTCTATCTGGTTTAAATATGTTTAGAAATATTAATAGGTTAATTATTTACTGTAAGGCTCTTTCTGGTACTGTCAGTCTTGCAGCACCAAGACAGCATCACATAAACTCTTTATTTCATCTACAGGTTGTTCAAACACTGGTGGCACAAATACCAGCAAATCGTCAGTATCAATTTTGTACTGAGGATCTAGTAGCAGTAATCATGACACCATGACCTGATTATATAGTATTAAAGAAGGATAATAAGGTGGTTTTTTTTGGTGGATACAGTGTTCTATAGAAATTCTGAAAGAGAAGATACTATGTAGATTTCTGGCATACCAATAATGTATGACAAAATCACATAAAAATACTCAGAGATAATATTAGTAAGTAATAATTTACTCTATTTATACTTATACATGGAGAATGAAATGGTGTCTGGAAAGTAGGAAGTGATTTCTACCTTTTTGTACCAGAAACTTAACCTAGAATTTCCTGTGTTTTTCAGTATATTCATCTAGGAATTAAATTTATCAGCCTTGACTCCAGATTAACATGTTTTATTGTTTCTTTTTTAGAAGTCTTTTAGAAAATCCTCCTTTATTTTTAGATGTAAAACTACTAGTAATACAACAAACACAGTTGCAGCTTAAGGCTTTTTTTATTTAATTCTGTCAAATGAGAATTTTTACATTTATCTTCATGTAAGAGATTGGGTTGAGAATCTCTTTTTGACCTTTCTTAAGTCTTGTCCATCATCAGTTTCTATGGAGATTTTTATTTTCAAATCATCTTTTGCTTGAAGCCATAAATAATTTAGCAGAGAACAGTGCTGAAACTGATTTTGTTCAAGTAAAGATTCAACACAAATACAAAGTATTAATGATGACCTCATACGCTTATATCAACAGATTGGCACCTCTGACTGTCACACATTCCAGGGAGTTGGAAATTTATTCTACTTTAACATTGCTAAGGTTGCTATTAAGGCTGAGAAAGTCAGTGTTGCAACTCTATTGCTTTTTTGAAACGAAATAGAGAATCTTGTGATATCTTAGTGTATATTATTATTGAAGCAGTTTACCACAGAGGAGTAGGGATGAATACATGGACATTTTTTTTTTAAGTTGTTTCCCTTACTCTAGGACTTGAATTTGTGCAAGCTTGAGGCTGCCTTCACCAAATTAAATGTTCCTAGTTTGTTCTAAACTGTATGTACTGAAGTTACAGTATGCCTCTTTCAGTAGTTCTACTATCAGTAGTCTCCCATGATGATCTGTTTCCATTTAAATGCTACAACTATAACTCCGCATCATCCATTCCATGATAAGGGGAAAGGATAATAGGGGTAGTCATAGGGCAGTAAGGAAGAGATGCAGCAGGTAGCAACCAGGTGCCCAATGACTACTTCAGAAGGGCAGTTTCATATCTCTGCCAAGTTCAAATGGAGAATTTTGTGAAGGAAAAAAAAAGGAGCAGAAACATCCACACAAAAACACAATGACAGTTTGTACATTCAGCACTCTGCAGAGACTGAGAGATTTTTTTCAACTATCAGTGCTATTGTCCAAAAATGTATTTGTGATGATTAATAGGACAAATTTAAAATTCAGTTTTGCAGCAGTAATCATAAAAAAAAGTAAATACATAGGAATGGGAAATATTTTAAAATACCAACCTGAAAGACTTAACATCTTGTAACGTGTCAGAATTTTTAGGGGTAAAACCGGTTCAAAAAAACCAAACAAAACAAAAAAAAAACCCCAACAAACAAACATAAAAGCGGAAAATAAGAAAGCACTTAAAAAGAGAATTTAAGTCAGAAACAGAGTGATAGCAATCCTTTGGCTAATCAAATTATGTTATACTTAAAGAAGGTAAAGAAATGTCCACGATTGATAACCAGGTCAGGCCTACTTTATATCCCAGCAGCATTACACAGACTACTAAATTTCTTAAAAACCGAATGCTAGAGATTGGCTTCAAGTGTACAAAGAACTAAATACTTTCATTTTGGGGGGCTTTTAAGATAGTTTAAGACTACCTTTGGAGTTGGGGAACTGTTTAAACTGCTTCTTTGCCCTTTTCTTACCAGGCTTAGACTCTGATTCATACATCTCCTGCTATAAAGAGTTTCTTCTATTGTGTAAGCCATGTCCTGTTTTTCCACTGTGCTGTACCAGTGTGCCTCTGTCATCAACATCAAGTAGCATAAATTGTAATGTGAGCCCCGATATAAAGCTGGCTCAGTCCAGATAGAAACCTCAGAGGTGAATAACTGAAAGCAAGAATGCATGTAACATGGGCAGCTATATATATAATTTATTTTTATTATTTCTCAGAAACTTCTGTTTTCAACACTTTAACCACATTTTCACAATGTGAATTTTCTGTACCCTGTTTAAAGTTCTGGAATGTAAGCCCCTTTCTGTTGAAAAGGCCAGCTTTTCAATAGAGTGTTGGTTTACTTTTTTAACATGAACAAAATATGCATTTTGCACCAGCCTTCTTTGCGGAGAAATTGCACTGAGGTCTTATTGTGCAGTGTTTTCTGAATATTTAAGCAGAGAAACAGTTAACACCTTTCCCATAAGGCAGCACATATATGATAGTTCTAATGTTTCTGAATTCTTAGATTAAACATATTAATGCACCTAATACTGTAAGACAAATCTAATAGAAATGTTCAATGACACAAAATTATATGACCACTCACATCAGTTCAAGGAAGTGAATTTTTTACTGCATTTTTTAATCTTATTAAAACACCAGTTAAAAGCAGCAGAAACTCCGAGCATTTTTTCCTTCATCACATTTTCTGCAATATACTCTTATGCAGTAATGATTTACACTGTCTTCGTAGAAGTAGAAACAACTTACAAAAAGGCAAAGTAACAGAGCTATTGACAAAACACATTTGTATCTATATGTAATATTTGATGCAAATTATTCATGCAAAGGCTAATCTTTGTTTTCAGTGTAATTTCAATTGTATATTAAAATTGCCATGAGTATTTGATTAAAGCCAGCAATTGAATGGTACACTACAGAAAAAGAATGAAATGCATAGAACAATCCATTACATTTCACTGATTTTACTGACTGTGCCAATGGAATTTTTATTTTTTTGTTCAGAAGAATAGAAGTAGAACACAATGTATTATCTGCTGCAGATAAAACTACAAAAAACAGAGAGTCTGAGGTAAATCTGACAGTAATGCCAGACAGGAAAAATGGATCCTCTCCAAGAAATGCTACAGAAGTTACTAAGCTGTATATCAGATGTTGGTTAGCATATTCAGTGCTCATTGCCAAATGAAAAACTTAAGTAAAAGACAGCAGCATTTCTCATTATTTAGTAAGCAAACAAATGGAACAAACAAGCTATTCAGCATAAGCACAAAGTATTGTGCAGGGACATCTGGATTGTATTTGGATATGTAATTGAATAAGGATTTCAAATATAAACAAAGATTCCCCTTTACTACTCATTAGATTGAAGTAGATATGACCAAACTATTCACTGAAACAACTTAAAATTACACTTTCATTCCTTTTTTTCTAAAAGGAGAATATATTTTAATTAAATTCTCTATCAGTTGAAGTAGCAAGGACATGGTGAAGAAATACCATCATCTCAGTAGTTTATTACAGGTATTTGATTTTGAGTGTTTGCATTACTTGTTTTTCATTTGGAAAGTATTTTATGCTGTCTAGCTTACTGGATATGAAGCGTCTTTTTCGTTACTAATGATTTGATAATGGCTGATGAGGAGGTCTTGATACATAACTTTGTTTTGGTCATGAGATAGTGTGAAATACATCGTGCTGCTAGGAACATTTAACTTAAAATGCCAACCTTTCTACTTTAGGTGATTAATCTCAAGTGAGATGTGATAGCCAGCTAGGTTGTATTGCAGATGCCACCAAAAATAGACAATTTAAGTAAATCCATTTGACATTGAATCTGTGGTATGTCAAAAAGATGTTTGTGGTCAGTTTTTGTGTTTTACTGGGAGCATCCTTTAGGTGCGGCAGCAGTGATTTTTGCAACTGCAGTGTATGTAGGCTGAGGTCAATAAGTTGCCATAGAGTTGTATTTAACATAATCTTTCCTGTCTTGCTCTTGATAAGAAAGAGCATTTTATTCAACAATGCGTGTATCCCCTAGATTAGAAATACAGATTTTACCTCCCATCAGACAGAAAGAAGAAATACTAAATTGGAAATTCAATACTTTTTATCTCAGTTCTACCAAGAACTGGCCTAATTTCACAGAAAATGATCACTCAGACTTTTGATGCCCTATAGAAAGTCTAACAGTTCAATTTCACTGAAGTACCACATGCTTCACATTTTGGTTGTATGCTGACACTGTCTCCAAGAAGGTCCTAAATTCAGAAAACTGTCCAATGTACTGCCATCAGTGGATAAGTACAGAGGTGCAGTGCCATTGGAAGCTGTACAAAAGGACAGTGAGGTTGCTGTTTAGTTAAGATTTGTCAGTGAGGTTCTGTATAGTTGCAATGCTTTTGTTATGCAGAAACTTAGCTAACATGACCCCAGTGGGTCTAGCTGTAAACTGGAATTAGCAGAATTCTGTTCATGTCTCTGCCAGCAACCTGCTCTCCTGATCTGCTGAAGATCACTTAGTCTTGCTGTGTCTCTCCTGTTCGTTTATCTTTTTAAACAGTAGATTTGTTTCTTAATTTTTGTTTGTACAGATCCTAAGGTAATAGGTTCTTGATCTTCATAGGTCTTGTACATTACCGGGAAGAACATAGAGTGATTGACAGAACATTAAAATTAATCTGTGTTGTGAATATGTCCTAAGAATTCACTGACCCAACATCAAGCATACAGTTGTCAGCCTCATACTGAGGTGAAAGATATATTTTACCTGGAGTATTATTTTAATGACTAAGTGTAATTTTAGAAGGATGGTACAAATATCTACTGCTTGATCATGGTAATTAACATTACACATGATTTGGTAAGTTGAACAGCTTTTGCATTGTAGCATTCAGAGGAAGTGAATACCATAGTTAATTTTAAGAAGACAGCCAAACTATAAATTTATGTTGCTATTTTATGCCACTGAGCAAAGGAGAAAAAGCAAAAATAAAACAACAGTGTTGTAAGTAAGCTGTTTATTAACAGCTGTATATGGAAAACATGTTCTTTCTCACAAAATGCTTGAGGAAATCTAAAAATTGTCAGGAAATAAAATAGTCAGTGCTCTCATTTACATCCATTGCTAATACATGCATTTCCAAGTTTAGGAAGAAAGCTAAGTTTATTCAGTTTTGTCTAAAATATTGCCTGTTTTTATGTATCCTAATGTGCAGTATGAAGAAGGGAGCAAAGAAACAGCAACAAATAGTTATTTTGATTACCAGAATGTTGTCCCTTCAGCTTGAATCTACCAAAAGTGCCTTTTCTCGTCTAAAACTCCATTTTCCATCTACAGGCTTGCTTCAACCAATGCACAGTATGGACTGAATTCTCTTTTTTCACTCACCACATCTGTTATATCTGTGATACTACATGAGCACAATGTTAAGAGAGTTTAGCTTAGCTTTTACCTAGAAACTTGCAATAAATATGCTTCCCAGAGTCCTCTCCTTCTCTCATTCCTGAATGTCTTGTCTTCCAATATTTACATCAAGGGACCTTTTGGACCATGGTTAATGTATAAATTAATATTTATGTATTTCTAATGAAATGCATATTTTTGTACAGATACATTAGCCAGGTACCTTTGAAACTGCCTCTGGCTGTTTTCATAGAATCATAGAATGGTTTGGATTGGAAGGGACCTTAAAGATCATCCAGTCCAATCCCCCTGCCATATGCAGGGACACCTCCCACTAGACCAGGTTGCCAAAAGCCCTGTCCAACCTGGCCTTGAACAGTTCCAGGAAGTGGGCATCCACAACTTCCCTGAGCAACCTGTGCCAGTGTCTCACCACCCTCACAGTAAAGAATTTCTCCCTAATTCTAGTCTAAATCTACCCTCTTCCAGTTTAAAACCATCCCCCCTCATTCTGTTGCTACCTGCCCTTGTAAAAAGTCCCTCCCCAGCTTTCCTTTAGGACCCCTTTGGGAACTGGAAGGTTGCAATAAGGTCCTCCCGGAATCTTCTCTTAGTGCTGTCTTAAAAATATTAATTTAAGAAGGTGACATGCACTTTTTGGAAAATGAAGTTATGATAATAGATAAGATCATTATTGGTGCCTAGTTTGGAGGTAAAAGCTTTAGCTTACAGGTTATAAGATAAAGAATAATAATCCCTTCATTAGAAGTAGAGGAGTCAAAGGGCATTAATGAAATATCTAAATTTGAAATGCCACATATTCATAAACACTCTGTCAAGAAATATCACCCATTCTCCCTGATACTGAGTTCTGGGATCCTAGACACCAACCTGGTGGCCTAGATCTTGCCAATAGTAGGTTAGGGAATGTGAAGGAGGCCCTTACGAATGTGTGTTTCACCAACATTGCTCTACTTCTTATTACTATACTGCATAGTCAGTGAAACAGACTGCAGGTGGAGGAAGTAGAAATCATCTTATGCTATATGGTATTTATTTATTTATTTTTTCTTGTGCAAAACAAACATATCAATGAGATTTTAAACATTCTCCTTTTTTCTATATCGGGAGTGGAATTAATATACATCTCAGTTCATGTAGTATTGTGTAGCCTTGAGGAGGAATAATAAGGAACTATTTTGAGAGTGATGCTGAATATTTGATAATGTATTGCCCTTATACTCAAAGTATGTTTTAAACAGAGCAGAATAAATACAAGTTTGCAAACGTCTGTCCCATTAGATTTTCAGTTAACAAGTTAGGCTGAAGGCATTTGGTTTGGTCCCGTTTTATGCATATTCCACAAACAATGCATATTAGATCACTACAAAGCAGCAAATACTCAACTTCGTGTCGTGTTTGTCCTTTATTTTTAGTTGGAAGCGTAAAAATATGGATTAGAATGTGGTTTGACGTATAATCTTCTTTAAATTACTGCCAGGGAATTATTTATGATCATACATACAGTAGTTATGAAAAGGTTTTCTTTTTCTTGTATTTGTTGACTTTAGGAGTTCAGCATAAAGCATTTGTGCTCAGACAGGCTCCCATCTGAATATCTGATGGCTATGCTAGCTAATACAACCAGCAATTCAAAGTGATGGTCTTTGGCTTACTTTATTTGGGGAACAAGAGAAGGGGAAATGTGTTTTGTTAAATTGCATATTTTGATTTCATAGCACATAACATGTTCTTTGGTGAGGAATGTCAAGCAGAAGTAGTTACTTGCTTAATTATGCTCCAAGGCCCTACATTTGTTGTCTTGGACAGCTTTATAGAAAGCTTCTGCCTTCTGGCTCCTGGAGTTCCTGGTATTCAGAGATAACATGAACGTTGCTATATACTTTACTACCTCAGAGACTGACAGTTTTGTCTCATTGCTCTGAAAAGCTAACTCTCTACTCTGTGTTTGTTGGTTGTTTTTGTTTGTTTGTTTGTTTCTTATAATTTGGTTGTCAGGCCTGAAAATCTTCTACCTCTTTCCATTACAATGAGACCAAGCCCCATATTTAGTACCTAAATCTAGGTTTTATTTAAGAAATGTAAACCTCCAGAAATGACATATTCATAAATGTATTCAATGCATGAGGTTGTGTTCAGTAGCATTGAGGGATTAACTGGCGGTGCTTCACAAGCCTGATGAGACAATCAAAATTCAGCTTGGAGAACAGGATGAGCTATTCTGTCTGATGACTATGTCTGATCAAAGGAAGAGACACATGCATGCCTTCAGGGATGCCAGAAACCTCCTCTGAGTTCTATATCACTGTGAAGCTTGTGTGTGGTGGTGAGCGATGAAGTTCACATGCTTCTTCCACCAGACTCATTTAGAGATGAATGTGCCAGTTGTTTGCAGTAAACTAGAGGAAGAAACACACATGAACGTTCCTATACCACACCTCAACCAAACATGTAGGTTAGTGGCTTTGCTTGATCCACCAGTAAAACAGCGACTGAATTTAGCAACACTGATAAATGTTCTCTTCTGTCCTGGGGTGGAGTGTAACCTCACAAAAAAAAATTGCATTGATAACTTCCTAAATGCAGTGTTTTAAGATTTGTTTGGTTTTGATTTTTTTCTTGTTTTGGAAAAGTAGGCTGTATATTAGATCCAGTAGCTCCCTTGAAAGACAGAATGACTGTATGTGCCAAGTGGGTTGGAGTTATCACAAGAGATTAATACTATAGGTGTTTTTCCTGTCTTTCAGGAATTGCAATTTAAAAGTATTTTTTAAACAGCAAATTTAATTCCTTTGAGCTGGGGGCATGGGTGTTGTTTTTTTTTTTTAAGGGGAAAGTAGTATTTTGGCATCACAGGATTTTCTATGTTTGTTTAGGTTTACTTCTAACACTTAAGAAGTATGGGGCTGGCCAAAAAGTAATTGCATGTTTGTTTTTTTTTAATAGATGGTCATACATGTCTTGAAATGTAACTAACTTCATTTTAAACCAAAAATTCATTGTGTAACTTGGCAGTTGACAGATCAAACTTTTTTTAGAAAAAGTAAGTGCAGGGCTTTGTTAACAATTATTTATTTGGCATTGATTTCAAAATGGAAAATCAAAAGGAACATTTTCATCATATTTTGCAGTATTATTTCCGAAAAGGAAAAAGCGCTGTGCAATCTCATAAAAAATTATGTGATGTATATGGTGAAGATGCTTTAAAACCACAGCAGTGTCAGAATTAGTTTGTTAAGTTTTGGTCCAGAGATTTTGAAATTAAAGGTGCACCATGCTCAGGAAGGCAAATCAAAGTTGATAATGACAAAATAAAGGCATTGATTGACTCCAATTGGCATTTAATGACACAAGAGATTGCTGATAATCTTAACATAACAAAATCAAGCATTGAAAACCATTTAAAACAACTTGGAGGTGTTAGGAAGCATGGTATTTGGGTACCACATGAGCTCAGAGAAATTCATCTCACTAAGCGCATTGACATCTGTCATTCTCTCTTGAAACGTAAAGAAAACAATCCATTTTTGAAACGTATTATATCAGGCAATGAAAACTATATAGTCTATGACAACAACAAATGAAAAAGATCATGGAGCAAGCATGCTGAACCCGCTCACAGCACTTCAAAAGCAGATATTCACCAAAGAGAAGTTATAGTGTCAGTTTAGTGGGATTTCAAAGGCATTGCTTCCAAATAGCCAAACCGTTCATTTGGACATGTACTGTTGTCAACTGGAAAAATTAAATGATGCTATCAAACAGAACTGTCCAGAACTGGTGAATCACAAAGGTGCTGTGTTTCACCATGATGTTGCTAGACTGCATACAAGTTTGGTAATCCGTGAAAACTTGTTGCAGCTTGGATGGGTTGTGTTACTACAGCCACCATATTCACCAAACCTGGCACCATCAGAGTACCAGTTGTTTCATTCTTTACAAAACGTCTTGAATTGTAAAACCTTCACTGCTGCTGAGGTTATTAAATCATTCTTGGAACTGGTTTTTTTTGCCAAAAAAGATAAGAACTTTTTTGAGTGCAGAATCATGAAGTTGCATGGCCAGAGGTAATTGAACAAAATGGACAATATATTCTTTAAAATAATTTTTGTTTCCTATGAAAAATTCACCCTTCATTTACCCAGAAAAAAATGCAATTACTTTTTGGGCAACCCAATACTTTCTGATGTCTTTTGTTGTTTTGTATTTGTGTCTGAGAGAAGACTGTCAAAATGCAAGAGACTTGCTTGAGTATTGAGTGCAAATTATCAGTGACTCCACAACAATCACACACTCAGTATTGTTTTCTCTGCTTCTACTTTGGTCAGTCATCTTGGTCCATCCTTAGGTCCAGTTTTTAACTGAATGGTGTGAAAGGGGAGCCTAGGAGAAGAACCTGGAACAAATTAGGGATCTTAATAAAAGCATTCAGGAAGTGAGAAATTTTGCTATCCCTGTAAAATAACAGGGTTTTGGTAAGAATTGTGGTGGCATGATAAACTTAGATTTCTGATCCCAAATCCCAAGTTTCTTTAATCCCATCTCATACACAGGAGTGAGGGCTGCTGATGTGCCATCAGTTTCTGAGCAACAGATTTAGCTCTGAATAGTATGTTTGGTATTGCTACTGCAGATATTAAGAGATGCTAAGGTGCTCAAGACCATGATTTAAATTCTTGGGGAGGGAAATGGAAGGTGTGATAATTTAAGAACTGCTTACTCAGATAATGCCACATATGGTTCACTTACCTGGAGTATCACCAGCTATATTGTGTTTCAAGAGCACCTTCAGGCTTTAACAGATATACTCGGATTACATCTCAGATTGGTGCGGCACCTTTTTCCTCAGCGGTATGCCTCCCCTTATGCTGGAGCAGAGGGTGGAAAGGAGCACCACTGCTGGTCTTCACTGGATGGAGGCAAGCAGTGTCTGATCACACACTTCTGCCTGGTACTCCTGCTTTTTGAAGGGAGTAAGAAAAGCTTGTGGAGAGGATGTGAGCCTGAATGAGATGTGAGGTGTGTGACTGCTGTTGATTGTGTCTACTCTCCTCAGTGCCTGTATTTGGAAACCTGAACAGGAAAGTTGTTCTGGTTTAAGAAATATGAGAAAGATTATTTCATATGCTCTTCTGCTATCCTCAGTTGGGTTTCTGTCATGTATGTAAAGCCAGCATAAACTTAAGAACTGATAATATGAAATAATTAGTGTAACTAAATAAAATTTCCAAAGTATTCTAAATATATCCCATCACATAGTCATCTCTTTCCTATACTTCTTGGTTATTAACAGAGACATCCTATGTTGTCTAGATTGCATGTATCAAATCATGCACAGTTAAAAGTGCTACTGGCCCAGTCAGTTTTGTATTCTTTGTCACTGCATCTTGTTTTAGACCCCACAGGGGTTAGCTACATGCCTTACTGACAACAGCAGAGTGAAATGCACATAACCTTTTTTCAACCATTAGCCAACAACTAACTGATATAGCTAAATATAGCCAAACTGTTAGGATGAAGCTTTTAATGACAAATGTATTTCTATTTCATTGTATGAACAAAAACTACAGTATTCATAATTTAGCCTGTCAAAAATCTACACCACACAGCTTTGCATGAATGAAATTTTAACCTCTACAATTTCAGAGTATCAAAACTACTTACACAAAAAGATAAGGATATGAGTTGACAGATGTGTCCATGAGTGTTTAGCAATTTGTGTTGACTGTCTGAATCTTATTGTTTAATGACTTAAGGCCTTATTCTGGTGGGATATGCACATCATGTGTGCATAATTTGAACACAGACATGATAGAACACTGTTGTATTGGTTACATAATCCCTAAATACTTTCTCAGCAGAATTTATTATTATCTGAAAACACCATTAGACTCTGAGGGTGCAAGTTCAGTAGAGCAAAGGGAGCTTTTAGTGTCTATATGGAACTTTTCCAATGGCTAAAGTTGTACTTGTTTATCAGTATATTATTTAGAAATATTGCAACATGTTGTATGAGCCTGGTATTACTCAGTCTTTCAATCTTTTATTCAGGAAAAGAACTCAAATTAGTCAACCTTCTGTGCCAAAGTGTCTAGTGACATATTTCAGAGGCTATTTTGGAACACAGATATTTCCCTCATTTCAAAGAAGCTAACCTCATCAGCAGAAAGTCAGTGAAGATTTATCTGTACTGTCTGGATTCCCAAATGTGTTGGAAGTCTTTGACTCTGCTCATGCCAATGGCATCTACTGGAGATAATGAAAGAATCTATGGGAATAGATTGAGCATGAAAATGATGCATACACTACTGCCACTACATTATGACATTTTTCTGATTTATGTACGCTTGTTCTAATTATAATACTTTTAGTGTTGTTTTTTTTTTTTCCTGGAACTCAATTATCTCTTGAAACTCTGATCACAAATTAAGGTTGTTAAGAAGGTGACCGAAATGTGTTTTATAGGTCAGGTCACAGAAAAATAAAAATAAAACCTAAAGCCCTAATTTAGAAATGTGAATTATCTAAACAAAGCACAGATGAAATTTGTTTAGTAATGATGACTCAAGCGTTATCTTTGGCATCTGATATCCTGGCACTGCTCTAAGGACATCTACTTGTCATTGAATATTCACAGAATGACACCTTGACATATCTTCATGGAGCTGGAAAACCTCATTAAGTATGGCTAGATATGATACAAAGCAACTTGGTGATGCTGTTTTACTACAGCTGTATACAGCTTGGTGGGCAAGTGATATGAAAGTTTTTGGGTTTGTTTTTTCAAGTGTTATTCTGTAGGGAATCTGCTTTCACATCATCATATTGTGCCGTCACTAGGTTTGCCCCGCTTTAATAGTTAGTGTCTGCTGGAAAGGTACAGCCCTAAGAAGATGTAGCAGATCAAATAATATGTGCAAAAAGCATAATTTTTTCGGTGTCAATGGATTCACACACATGGACATATCTTCTGCAGCTCTGCAAGACCAGAATCTTGGACTTGTCACTGTAGAAACAAATTGGTGGATTTTACTGGCTGCAGAATTCTTCCTGCTGTAGAACTGGAGCAAGTTAAAGGCGAAGGAAAATAGTGTATATAGGCTCTCACATCCAAAACTAAGCAGAAAGAGCATGTGGGAAGGGCATAAACCAGTCTCTATCTGTCAGTCTTTTACCCTGATGGAAGATCAGAACATGAAAAATATCAACAATTTTGTATACAGACATCCAGTGAAGGGAACCTATTTTTCACATTGCTTTTTAGATTACTTGTCACAGTCAACTTAAGAATGAAAAACAAAAAAAAAGGTAATAGATGAAAATTAAATAACCATTCCTACAGTTTTTAAGCACATAATTTGAATCATCAGCTCTAGACATTTAAACTGGGAAGCATTAAACTGGTTAATGTGCAGAATGATAAGTAAACATCTGACCACCTGGTTGATTAGCATTTAGAAAGAAATTGTACAGTTGAGAAATAGAAACCAATTACAGACTTTAAGAAAGACTATGAAAGTTGCATATCTTGTAAATATGAATCTGAGGAACTTAATAAAAATACATTTTTGCCAGCTGTTTCCAGATTTGCTAAATCAAAGTAAATGGGTTTTAAAAGCCATCTAGCAGATGGAAGGAAGATGTTCACATTTCCTATAGTCTTAATGAAATTTAGTTATAGAAAAAATAAAAGAAACAAAGAATAGATACATAGATTTTAATGGTTATGTGAAACCAACAGCTGTCACAGTAATGTACTGAAATGTAAAAAAATAAATGAAAAAATAAAGCAAAATAAAAAGGAAAGCAGATGACCTCTCCTCCTTTCCCCCATTTCCTTAACAAAAAAACTGGCAAAAGAAAAAGTGAAAAATGTGAAAAATGTTTCTTTTTCTTTTCCATATCTGTGTTAATGAATGACATTTTTTATTAGGCAGTGGTTATAATGCTGTGCAACTAACTCATAAATACAGTACTACCGAGACTGGTAATGATTCAAATGATAGACATAAATCCATTCAAATTGATGCTTAGAGCATTGATAGAGAAGGCCAACAGCATGAAACATTTTAAGTGTTTATTTCACAAGTTTTAGCACAAAGAACTCTGTTTCCCTACGGGGATCTCCATGCAGTTCTTAGAAGTTTTATGTACTTACCTGTAAGATTCAGACAATGAGGCAAAGAGAAAACAGCATTTCTGAAACATAGCAGAATTTAAGTAGTAGTTGAGCTGCTGATTAAGGGACTAAAGCCTTTTTCCCCCTCATTATCCACAGAAAGAAACATCCTAAAGATAAAAATGTTTTATTGTGCTAGGCTAGAAAAAGCTGAATTATGAAAGGCTTCTGTATTGGCATGAGGGCATACTAAAGAGTCTTCATTTTGTATTACCTATTAGAAAAAAAATAGCTGTAGCATTAAATTCAAATTAAATCAAGTCCATACATCCTAAAGGATAATAAGAGCTGTTGAAAATAGTTTTATTTAAAAATTTTTAATAAACAGAAAGTAGAGACTTTGATAATTTTACCATTTCATCTTGTTTGCTTTGTTCGATCACAAGTTGTGCTCTCTCCTTTCTGATCCCCTGCTTTATGGGTCCTGTGCCTTTCTTTCTGACTTTCCGCTTCAAAACAGCTGATCTTCAGGTTAGGCTAGTCCTTTTGACTTCTTGTGCACTTGTTTTTCCTTGAGCTGTCACCAAAGATACCCAGAAAAGAGCAATTACTGTCTCTCAAGAACACTCATCATTATCTCACCTATACTTGT
>NW_010199856.1:26070-27028 GCF_000695765.1 Mesitornis unicolor
TAGGGAAAAGTGCAAGGATGAAATATATAGAAATGAAATGGTGAAACAGACAGATGTAAGAAGACTGGTTTAAAGCACTGGTGAAAAATAAAAAATTGTAGGTCTCTAATTGCAATACACAGACATCTAGGAAGTCTCCTTTACATTTTCCTATCATAGAATCCCATGTAAAATACTGACTGTAAATTCTGACTTGGGATATTTCTCCCATATAATTTGTAAGGTGTCATACATGTTTTTGAATCCTGAGAAAAGCTTGGTAACTGCTAAAAAAAAGGCGTAACTTTCTTTCTTTTTATTTGATAAAACTACTTTTTCCCCAATATAAAAATATTTTATAGAAAAACATTAATTATAACTAAAATTATAATTTGAGTCTTCAAATGCATTGCTTGTCCTGTTTCAATATGGTTGAAATTCTTCATTTTAATTAAAATACTTTATTTTTAATGTATTTTTAAATGTCTTTTCAATTCTAGAGTCTCCTAGCAGAAGTAAAATTGAACTAGTTTCTCTAAAACGGTGCTTTACACATATTGATATAATTCTAATGCAAATGTTTAAAATTTCCAAATTTTCTTTTAAGTCATAATGGAAGAAGCTTTTGAAATTGTGGAATTTTCTTTTGAATGAGAACTATGATTTCTGATATCTTTTGTTAATATGATAACCTCTGTTAGACTGTTCAAGGAAAAGTTTACATTATCTGAGAAGTACATGTTGGGAATTTACACCAAAATGAGTTACATGATGGCAGATAAACTTGATTCTGAGGAAACTGTCTTTAAGATACTTTCTTAGATAAGAAAAGGCATCTCAGTATTATCGCTAGTGTACTGAACAGTGTATTTGTTTGAAATGTGGGTTCAATTTCTAGAAACTTCAACTCGGCCATCTGTCACTTCAAAGATGTTCTGTAAGCACCAGTGTGTAAGCTGTTAGTAAAAATTTCTCTTTC
>NW_010199856.1:27059-35710 GCF_000695765.1 Mesitornis unicolor
GAAAAACACTTTGTAATATGTTAGTTACATCATGAAGAGACAAGAGTGTCTTTTGAAATCACAGACACTTATGCCAGATGGAGATTAAAAGACTTCATAGCTACAGAACTAAAGTACCTATGATCTGTTATTACCACTATAAATAAGCTTGTGTCTTTAAAGGGCTCCTTAAACTTGTATCATTCTTTTTGTGTTAGTTTTGAATTTTGAGATGTCATGAAGCTTATTATTTAACATTTTAAATTTTTATTTAAATTCATGAATGCTAAGAAAAAGTAGCAATAGCTTTGTGTAGAGACATAAAATAATGCTTAATTCATCTGAATATTATATGGTTTTCCTCATAAGTTTATGGAGGTTGGAGAATTCCTCTGATAAGATTGCCAACTACAATATCTCTGCACTAGAAGAGGTCTTCAGGCATTAACAAAAAGTGTTATCATTTTTTTGTTTATCCTGGTAGCCACTGTCCTGAAAGACTCAACTATTTTAGCACAACCTGCAATCCATACTCAGCCCAATACTCACACAAGTTTTGAAAATGGAGATATTTTATGGCAGGAGTTGAAACAACCTTAATAGAATCACTGCTTCGTGTAAACCAGGGAGTGTCTACCTTTATTATCTATTCAAATTTGAAATGAAACAGTCTACTTCTATTGATCTTTTTAATTCTGCCTTACTGTCAAACTGTCCACAATGGTAAGATAATAAAGAGTTTAATACCTTGTCCAGAATTTTTGCTCTTCTACATGGAATACTTTCACCATACTTGCAGAAATGGTTGTATTTCCTTCAGCCTTTAAATAGAGTTCTGTAAAAATTTTGGTGATAAAGACAATTTAACACCTTTATTCTCACTTCCCCCTCCTCCCCACCCCTCTCGACTTTCTTAAATAACATTTTATAAACCACAAAATGTCAGCTTCACATTCAGGTTTTCCCTTCAGCTATGCTATAATTAGATTTGAAAAAGTGTTAATCTAGCTCTGGTACAAATTAATGATAAAGTTAAGGAACTCACGAGTCTTTCACTAGACATTGGTACTGTGAAGGTACAATGCAAATATTAGTTTTCAAGAACATTTCTTTGATGATAAAGGCTTCAGACCATTTTTGTCCATTTTGTCCTAGATCCAGGAAAATTAATGAAATCAGTTCACTCTGATACATTTAGTGCCACATAATGACAGATATGTACTGTGAACATAATGTATGTTACTCTGGGGCAATATTACTGCATTTATGACTCTTATAAGCCAATTTCATGTTGAGTGCTTGTCAGTTAGCCAGAGAAGAGTTTTCCTCCACAGAAGACCTCAAAGTTAGACACTGCTTGTGGGGAGGAGCTGAGCAATATGTTGATTACAGCATTACCAAAAACTATAATGCAAAGATTTAGGCCTTTGTGGGCCAGGGAAGAGTGAAACAAAACTAATTTATAAATGTGCATAAGGTACTTTGTAATAAAATCTATAGTATATTTCCATATCAAGAGATTATGAATAAAGTGTATATGGACATGTGGTGGGTAGGATGGAAGTATTGTACCTAATGCCATAGCAGTATATCCAGCCTTAATTTGAATGTAGATGGGAGCAGGCAGTTGTGTAGCCTGTACAGTATCAGTTTACCAGTGCCCGTGATTCTCTAAAAAAAAAACCAAAAAAACAAAGAATTCCTAACAGAATATTCATTCTGGTTACACACAAACTCTTTCTTCTTCCAGTCTTTTAGTTCATCTGCAAAACACATAACTTCTATTACTGACATAGTCTAACCGTATTAAAAGCATTTTTAGAAGAGGAGCCACAAAACTGTAGTGATTGTACCTTTCAAGTTGAATGCTCTCAAAAATGGTATCAGTGTAGGCATGTAGAAAAAGAAGTGTAAAAAGCATATTTTGTCTTCTATAGGAGTATGTATGTACATATCTTGGTAAGCCCAGGATCCTTTTTAGTTGTCTCTCTTTTGTTTCCTAGCCACTGTTTTCATGTTTATCAGTTACTCATTTTATAGTATGTTCATATGAATGATATCATATAGAAATGGTAGTAACAGGTCTTGCTTCATGCAGGCAAGCAGAAGTTTTTGATAGCAACAGCTTTAAGAACAGTACTGCCTCTCTTGATGCATAATGTAGTACCTTAAAAATCCTGTGCTTAGGTTTAATACATGTAGATGCATTTGTATAATTCTTCTAGAAATATCTACAACTTTTTCCAACTGCATCACACTTTAGCTGATGGCAGTGAAAGCATTTAAGGTACAGCATCTTAGCAGGAAATCAAGATAGACTAAAACTAGCTGCCAAGCTCATCAAAGGAAATGAAAAGATAAAATCAGTTTAAAAAAATAAAAAGAGAAAGCAGGCCCACTCTCAGGATATATTAAGTCATGAAACAGGTCGAAATGAATACAGTACTGAAGGTGAATTTGAGGACAGTGATGTGAATGAGGAATGAAATATTTCCAAGATAAAGTTAATATTTCTCAAAGCAGCATGTCTTTTGTAATTAAGGGAAATGCTGGAAAAATTTTCATATGACATTACAGGTGGAAGTATGCTCCTTCCATTCCAGAGAAAATCTAATTCATGCTGTGTCTTTCTTTCCTAGTCTTCAGAAGTGTGTCATTAGCAGGTCTACAGTTGATCAGGAATCATTTGGTTATCACGAAATAGTCTTTGACTTTCTGTTGATGTAGATGCTATATTTGAAATACAGGAAATATATTTGCTCTTTCTGATGCATTCCACTTGTACAAGTTGACTTGCCTTTTGCCCAGTTTATAGAAGTGGCTTCTCTGATGTTCAGCAGCATCATCTGAATCAGTGTGCATGGATATTCCCTGGTCATATTAAAAAATTACTGCATACATCTAAAGAAAAGAAAAATAATAAAATATGGTAAGTGCGCATACTATGAATTGCAAGTAAGTTCCAGAAAACTGGAACTGTATCAAAATTTTCATTCTTGCAAGACCTGTTATAAAAAAGATCCTGATGACTACCTTATTTTTCATAATTCTTTTGACTATTATGATTAAAATACTGTAAAAACTACTTTCAGATGATATTTTAATAGGCATAACCTGTAGAGTAATCTACTGCTTAACTGGCAAGTAAGTGTTTCTTATATCTTTATTTTTCTGAAAAAGCTATGGAGATGTAATTTCTAAAATGAGATTTTATAGTAATTCCAATCCTTTTGCAGGTTAGGTCTGTACGGAATAGAATAACTTGCATTTAGCATGTTTCATGCAAAAGGAGACCCAAGAAGAGCCAGCATAACTGACTTTTTTTTTTACTTTTATGTTTTTATATTTGGATGGTATTATGAGTTAACTCGTATTCACAACAAATGAAAGGTAAAAAGTGGAAACTCCAACTGAACTTTGGAAGGAAAAGAGAATAACACATAGATTTTACTGCATTTATTGGAATTCTTTGGTGCTTATAGTTTATTCCATTCACACTGTTCCCATCTGCAGCACCAGCTTGCTTTTCTTCCCTTAGGACTGCAGGGTGTTTTAATAATAGGCCTTCAAGACCCTCATAGCAACAAGAAGTCTGATAAAATAAAGAGAAAAAGGAGCTGAAGTGATCCCCAGAGAAGGAAAACATATTTTCCACTTTTCATTTCCATTTCACAACAGAATGATGGGCTGAACTAATAAAAGCCCATTGGCATTCCAACAGACTCAAACAGCATTTGCCTGTTGGGTAGTAATTATACGTTCCAAGTATTCACATACATAATTAAATAGTGTTCTGTTTCTTTAAAGAAACACAATCACACAGAAGCCAAAATAGTCAAATGATCTCATTCTTATTTGGACTAGAGAATAAGTAGAAAACTTTTCCAGCAGAATTTTCTTCCCTGCCTGTTCTTATTTCTAAACTCATTTGACTTACAGAAATTAATTCAGTTGACATCAGTAATCCTAGGATATTATTCACTCTGAAACATAGTTATCGTTTGCCCAGACCTGAAAACCACATCAGTGTCTGTGAGCAGCCCACAGTCTAACCCTAACTAACTCTTCTGAGTTCGAGTATAATCTGTTTAAGATCTGCTTGTCGTTAAGTGCATACCTGCAAATTGACACACCTGCAGTTGTGCAAACATAAGAAATGTCCTCCCTAACCCCCTGCCTCCTGTCTGCTAGCTATCCCAGGATTTCCAAATGCTTTCCCTTTCCTGAGCGAGATTTCTTTGCCAGTCAACCTTGTGCTGCTCTTTTAGGGCATTGCCTTTGCTGTGACAACATGTCAGATGCACAGAAGAGGCATCGTTTAGCATGCTCGTGGCTGATCTGATCCTGATGGTAAGCCTCCCCACAACAGTTGCCTGACAGCAGTGTCACACCAAACAGGGAGGGCAGGAGAGAAAACACCTCTGTAAACATTCCTGACACATGTGAGAGATCAGAAAATTAGAATTTTCTAATTCCACAAAATAGCCAATATTTTTTTCATATTTGTGCCATTAATATTGTCTTTTCAGGAAGAAGATAAAAGGTTATTATTTAATCCAGTAAGGATATGTGTGTGGAGACCTAATATCTTGTAGGCTTGTGGCCATAAGTACATTGAGAAGACCAGGGATGTCTTGGGCATCCCTACTTATTGATTAGTTGTATTGAAACAGCATCAATGACTCCTGATCATACAGTTTCAATGCCATGTCATGAGTTATTTGCATATTTCAATACCCCCACCCCTTCCTTCTTCTTACAGGCCTTTTCACTCAGATAGCTTTTAATGCAGATAGAAAGCAGTAAAAAACCAGCATAGGGGAAAGGACTTTTTTCCCCCTAACATCAGTAGTTCTGTATTCTGAGCATTTCAGCAATGTAATTATTGTTATTAGGTTTTTTTGTACATCATGGCAAAGGTGGGAGAGGGTTTACCAGTGTGTATAGGAAGCTCTTTCTGGTGCAGCAAAAGAAAACTACTGTTGAGTTTGGAAATTTTCTGCTCAGAATACAACCACTTGGAAGCTGTATCTTGGATACTAAATGAGTGCTAAAACAGTTGCCAGGACACACACATTTATGGCTCTGGATACATATGTGCGGGGTTAATTTTGTCAAAGCTCGAGAAAAGGACAATACTGTAGCTGAGACATGGCATCACCATGACCTGTAAAGAACTCTGCCATGGTGGATAAGTAGCAGAGATTTATCCTGTCTCTGAGAGTTTTATGCAGAAAGATTTTTCTGTTTTTCAACATCTCTGCAGTGGTATGACTTCACACATGTTAATAAGATGGGGCTGTCTTAGAATTTGAAGAGCCTCTCAGATGAACTTGAGGCAGCATAAGAAAATCCTGTTAGTGATATAGAAGATAAAATCATTTCATGTTAGTGTTCCTGAGTGAATCTGGAGAGGGGTATGCTAGCTTTTGGTTTGTGAAGAAATCCTATAATTAAAACTATTCAAAAGCAGCACTGGGCCATGTTTTTAGCTAAGGAATTATCATCAGAAAGACTTCTTAAAAAAACATAATTACTCAGTGTACCTTGAGAAGCTTTTAATATGACTATATTTCAGCAAGGGTGTTGTTTGTGAGCTGTTTATTAACGATATTGTGATTTCAGAATGATTTCAAAGTTCTAACTAATCATCTGGGATTGGTCATCAAGACAATATAGTGCTATGTCTTTCCTTGCCTATATCCCTTAAAAGGGCAAGAGTAAAATAAAAAATTCAGGACAATCAGAAAGTGTGCTGTGTGTTTTTATGCAGATTTGTAGCTATCATCCCCAAGGACTTTGGTTTGTGTTCTGAAAGTACTATCATGGCAGTAGAATTCCTATGCATAATTTTTTATTACAGAAACAGAATTTAAATATACTTTTGAAAATAAAATGTATTTCAGGGTTTTAATTTTATTTGAATGAGGGGTTGAATACACTGTTCATGCTCCTCATGAAATTCTCTTCTAGTGGCCTCTAGATTCACAGATCTCGGTTTCTAAAAGTTTACAATTAACATTAACCCAAGTGAGAAGACATGTAATAAATATCCTTCTCCCTTTGCTTTCTTCAGAGACTGTGTCTTTATCACTACCCATTTTGACCAGAGGATTGACAGTAAATAATCTTTCAGGAGATCATAGATTTATTTAGATTTTTCCTTTTTTTTTTCCCCTCTTTCACAGTTGAAAATATAATACAGATAACATGGAAAATGGGGGAAGAAAGTTGATTTCTGTCTTCAAAGGATTGCTCAACTTTTCTGTGTGTATGCGTGATTACTGGTTGTAAGAAACTAAACTTGCACTTTTTTATAAAAAAAAAAAACACGTCTGTTGGCATTGCATGACAGACACATTAAACTTCACTTTACAAGTACCTCAGATCGTTGTTACCCATCAGCTCATAATGTTAGACATTTTTTGCCATAGCTTCTTGTGGCTTTGACATTTTCATTCGTAATTTTTGTTTTTCAAGTGTCAGGAGCAATTCCAGCCATGAACTCTGGCTAGAACACTTCTAAGTTCGTGCTGAAAGTAGTGATGCTATGGCAAGTACTTTACTAGTAGAATAAAGGAATATCATTTGACACATTCAACATTGAAACCTACATGTGACTCCTTGTCTTTAAGACATTGTCTCAAGAGAATATTCCTGGGAAAATTAACCCCAGGAGGGATGAAGTAGTCTTCAGGTGACCATTTGAGACAATCACCTGTGCACAGATGAACTTCAAGAATCTGTTACATTAAGTTCATTATTAAAATTTATTGGGGTCACATGCTTGAAAGAGAACATAAAACTGAAATTCTGAAAAACTAGTCTTGGTGCCCTCAGGAAAAGAGAGTGTTAATATTAGACCTTGGATAAATTCCAAGTCAGGTAATTATATTTTACCTCTCTGGAAACTGTAGGAAATTTTATTAGATACATTATCCCAATTTTAGAACTCGGTTGTTATGTTGAGTTCCAGAAGAACATAAAGACAGCTATTTGTAAAGCTTTGAAAAACAAAGGATTTTGTTCAGGGAGAGAAGCAACATTTTTCTGAAGAGGTGAAATTGGTTATTATGAATATTTCCATTCCACTTGACATGAGTTAGTGGACAAAGCTGAAACTTCAAGATGAAGCCTTGCCAAAATTAATAAATTTGGGGTTGATGCCATGTGAAACCTGCAAGAATTTCCACTGCTCTTACTGAACAAGACCAGAGTCTAAAGAGCAACAAAGCATATGTAAAACAAACAAGCATTATAGGTGAACTATTATCATTATTGAGATACTTTCCTCTATTAAAAAGGGATATATAAAGATATTGCTATTTTCATCTGTCTTCTGTTACTCTTTTTTTTTTTATTCCAAAGCAGAAACGCTAATTATTCTTGGAAATCAATTCCTATTACCTGGAGTGGCACTGTAATGCATAAGTACTCATCATTCATGGTAGAGGGAGCCCTATACTTCCTTGACATACACAAATGGAGGAATTGAATAGGAATTCCTGTTTTTGATTTTCTTCTCTTCACAGTAGCTGCATGTGAACTCTGAAATGGAAACCATACTTCAGGAATAAATGACCCATTCACTCTCTTGAATAGACCAGTGGTTAAAGCATGAAGCTGAAAGTTAAGAGACTTGGCTGCCATTTCCCATTGTGTCATTTAGTTGCTCATTGACACTGCGTGAAAGATGGACTCCTCTGTTTCTGTTTTGTCATTGTCACAATGGGGCTAATGAAATTTGCTCTCCTCTCAGATAAGCCATGAAACCTAAAAATGGGGAAATGCACTGTGCACAAACCTCAGTACAAATGCAAAGTGTGATTTTAAGATTATTTGGTTTATAAGTTTGCACCTATACTGTTACCCTTTTAACATTATTCTGATTACTCCAGTGCTTTTGAAAATATATGAAGATGTTAACAATCTGCTGAGCCATTATGACAGTGCTTGTTGCTTCATTCTAAAGGGCATCCTATTCTTACTTGTCTCTGTAATACATAGTTGGGACAAACACCTCAACCTGACTAAGCCAGAGCATTCAAATTGATATCCAGGAGGAGCATACAAAACCAGACAGCTGTTGCTAAAATATCAACTGTTACAATTGGCACTTTTGCTGCTGCTGCTGCTCCCAATCTGTGACCCCCAAGGTCTGAGTGACACTGATCAGGGTTTGCCTAAACCAGGAAACTGAAGCCAATTTTTGTAATGAGAAATTGAAGATTAGTATCCCCCTGCTGCGTACTGTAGAATGATGGGACCTTGGTGAAGGAAAGCTTGGTACAACAACAGAGTATCAGTAAATGCAGCAGCTTCTGACTGCAAACAAAAACAATATTTTGGCATCTTGGCTAAGCGGCACCAGAATATTTTCAACATCTAATTAGATTACAGTTTAAATGCACTCACATTAAATATGTGATGTTATTAATCCAGCATCAGAAAATAGAAGCAAAAGTGACCAGATGTTCCACTTAGACAGATTAAACACTTTTCTTCTCCCCCCCTAATGAAATGTCCTGCTGTCTTGGTGATTTTGCTGGCTGAAATGTGAAATGCTCCAATAATTGTTTATGTAAAAGCAGAGACCATGATCTATAGTTTTACTGTCCCAAGAGAGTTGTATGTCCATTAGGCTAAAAAGTCATATTATTTCTTGTTCTAGC
>NW_010199856.1:35724-49348 GCF_000695765.1 Mesitornis unicolor
TCCAAGCATCTAATTATTTCACAGTATGTGGAACAGCTTCAATAACAAATGTTAAATGACTTCTTGCCACCTTTTTTCCCAAACAGCAGTCTGTACTTTTGATTCAGAAACTTTCTTGAAAAGCAAGAAATGGGAATTTAAATCCTCATTCTAGGAAAAAAATCCTTTGTCAGACTCTGACAGAACCTCTGCATTTTGGTGAAAAATTCTGAGCACGATGCAGTGCCCAAATGTCCAAAAGCTTACCAGTGTAGTACCTAAATTTTAAGGCATAGATACAGTTTAGCCAAAGCAGCTAATCTGCTGTAATCTCTGTCTTTAGCCAATGGTTTGAGCCATGCTCTGGGAGCTCCTGTTTCTTTGCTGACACTAACAGTAGCCCTCAGCTACAGAACCCCTCAGTTAGCAACCCAAAATTAAGTGGAGTTGAATGTGGACCTTCGCTGCTGTATGAGCTCTCTTAGGAAGTTTGTAGTTCAACTGGGATGCAGTCTCCTGTGTCCCACCACTTTTCTGTTTTCTGCCAACTGATTCTATGTACAAATTTTTCACAGCTCCTGAAGCAGAGTAGGACTGAACATGAAAATGTGGAAGTATGTTACAGGGTAACAATACTGCAGTCAAGGATACAGAAATGCCCTAATGCTCTTCAGTGCCAGGCATTACCTGTACCTGCAGCATTCATCTGTGATTTTTTGGCACTGTACAGTGTGTTTCCTTGTGGGAGACACATACTGTTGTAGCGAGGTTTACTTAATGTGTAAATGCTTTGTAGATGTCTTTTCCTCTCCCCTTTTTGCCCCTTTCAGTCTCTGTTGATAACACACTGGCTTGCAACGTTATTAAATCTGTCAAAATCCTATTTTCCCCTCTATTGGTGTTGCTAAATGCAGAAATAAAGAAGATCAGCCAGGCAAAGATGAGGACATAGTATAAAAGAAGGCCTATGCTCAACACTGTCTAGTAATTGTCTAAGTTCTGGTGATACAATGTGGTCCATGTCAAATTACCAATGATTATATAACCTTTGTCAAGTAAAATATTAAAAACAAATCTTGCAAGTATGCATTCTGACATAGGAAGGCTTACAGGTCTGCTGCATGGGTGGAGAGTATTCCAGTACTTTAAAGAACATGAAAGTATAACTTGATAGAAAAGCGATATAATTCAAAGTATCCATTGGTGAGTACTGATTTTTTATCAGTGGAAAATTATCAACGCACAATTCTACGGGCATTAACTTGCAGTTTTAACTTTTAATCACAGTCTCAGCAGTAAAGTGGCTTGTTTTGTAAATTGCCTGTAGAATGACACTAAACCAGAGGTCTAAGGTGTGTACAGTACTTCCAAAATGTATGAAACAAAGAAAGCTGACTCAACTTCGAACATTTTGCACACTTGGGGATGTGACCATCCTGTGAATGTTTGTCTTGATGATGTAACATTTTTGTCTTTGTGTTGAGTAGCTGAAAAGATTGTCCCATGGTGAAGATTCATTCAACATGAAAAATAAGTCAAACAAATGCCCTTTTTTTTGATACTTCTACAAATATATTTCAGAGTCTGTAAAAGTTGAATCTCTGGCACTACAAAAAAAAATAAAAAGAGCCTGAGGTACTGTGTGAAGATAGCATTTTAGTTGTTTCTTCTCTATACAACTCTAATTTTATATTCATCAAATGAAGGGTGAGAGTCTTTCCATCATTCTGCTGCTTACACAACATGTGTCATACTACCCCTTTAACCTTTTCCTTCTCTAAGAAGGTTAATAGTTTGTCATTTTCCATTTCAAATAGGTATCATAGTAATTGTTCATTTTATATGTGTATTATAACCTTTGCATTTTATTTTTTTAGCAGTGAAGACCTTGACCCAATTAAACACAGAGGATGGATCTTTGTTCTGTCATTTCATAACATTTTGAAAAACATGAGTGGTGTCTTTTCAATGCAACATGTGTCCCTGTTGGCAATTGCACATTTTTGTGTTTTGTTTAAAATGCCTAACAAAAGTAAAGCGGCTAAATATTTTTATTCTAAACCAAATTTTAAAAAAAGCCCTTGTGAATTTCATTGTTGAACATTTCTTTATTTCTCTATTAAGTGAAATAAAATTTTCACACAGAGAGTGCAGTAGGGAAAACACAGTGAAACTACTCAAGAATGCTGTCATCCTCATTTCATATAGGGAGAGGGAGTTGCAAAATGTTATGCCGAAGGCTGTTTGGCCAGAGTTCAAGAGCTCAGGTCTTGGAGTCCATGCTTGGTTCCCTGAAGGACTGCTGCTTTACTTTTTATTAAAGCAAAGGTTCCTCAGAAATGAGGTTGCTGGATAGAATAGGTGCCAGAAGGCAGCAATCTACAGCTTGTTCTAAGGCTTAATTGAAGGCTTCTTTATCATGGAGAAACACAGTGTAGAATGAAAGCAGAACTGAAGTATGACATTATTAGTGCAAGCATTCTTCTGATGGGCGTAACCTGAGATTACCTGAGAGGGTAACACTGCATTTAGAAGTTTACGGAAGGCACAATTATTGTATTCAGCCTTTGAAAACAGTCACATATGACACAACCCTTGGACCATGTGCAGAAGCCTCAGAAGGTCTGACTTTGTGTGGAAATTTTAAGATTTTTATTTTTTTTTTGGGCAAAGTACTCCATCTGCCCAAGTTATGTAATAGTTTTGCTCTAACACCAAGATTATTGCTTTTGCATTATGAACTGACCAGCTTTGACTTCCTCAGACATTTTGATATATACATTTTTTGTCCCTTACTGTCAGAAACAGGGCATTAGCATCTGCAAAGCAGAGATTAGAGTCATACATCATATTGATATTATTTATTTTGAGTGCTAGTATTGCATCAGAAATCCCTCCCTTGTGATATGCTGCATGAAGAAACTGGGAAGTCTGCAGGCAGCAAACAACTTTGAAACACTTCCATTGCTTTTCAGAAGTAATTAATGATGTTTTCTACTCTCACCCTACACTTCCCACAGATACACATTTTTGCTCCTGTGCTATGGGGACATGAAGTACTTGTTCTACAGAAGGACTCATCCAGAAGGACATTTTCATTGACAAGTATTTACCTCAGCCTTGCAGTCCTTATTGATCAAGACTGACACCTTCATCAAATAAACAGAGGAATAACATTTTGCTATCGTCACTGAAATGCTCATGTGTTTGGGAGCAACTTCAGCAAATCTGTTTTGTAGTAATTGGCTAGAACCGGAATTTAGCTTGATCTGCTGCTTTCTTATTCTAAGCATTGGGAATTGTTTTGCTTCTTATATTTTAAATATTTTACCAATATAATATACTGATATTTATCTGAAAAGAATTGTTTTTACTGAACTTTAGAACTTATTTGTTCCTTTGAAAATGAGTTGTCTGTCTTTCACTAGTGCTTTATACTTTTGCTGGATAATTAAAAGGTTGCAGAACAACAGTTTATGGTTTAGCAAAGTATACTTTTTTCTGCTATGTTAAATGTGTGACAACAATAACCATTTGCAATGAGAATTTAAGATGTAAATGCAAAAATATGTAGGTGTTATTTCAAAAAGCTAGTAGAAAACCAGACTACATAAATAATTTGAAAAATATTTAATCAGTCAGTTGTATATAACTTAAGAGTTAAAGCTAGCAATGATAGAAATTATAGACAATATTTGTGTATCTTTTAAGGAAAATATATTTAAACCCTGGTTATCCTAAACAAAAAAAAACCTACAGCTAAAGAGCAGTATTTGTGGTTACCTCACAGTAGTTTCTACAGACAAGGTTGCTTCTACATCAGAGTGAGAAAATTTAGTGTCACATTGCTGGGAGCAAAATTATTTGGACTGGTTCATGATTTTTCTGCTTTCCCAGAAGAATTAGTTTTGCTTATTGATTGATAGATTTTTGTGAGAAAACTGGTTGCTTATTCTTGTTCCATAAAAGCTGAATACTGAATCAAATTTTGATAATATTATGTAAAGCTGGGCTGGACAAGTAAACACTTTGTGCTTTGCATAATTCCAGAGAACTACTACCATGTATTATTTCCAAGATCATATTTCCATCCAGTGGTGGCTTTGTTTTTATTTTGGGAATGTTGTTACTGTGGAATCGTTCAGGAGGCATGATGGAATTTAATCCAGTTTGTCTGTATATTAACAATAGTGAAGTCACAACAGTCTCAAATCTAGTACTGTGCACACACCCATTCAGGACACTTAATGGATTAATTTCTTAACTGAATTGTTTCTCCTCTTGGTAAAACAAGTAGCTAAATTAAAGCAAGTTTAAGGCACACCTAGAAAAATCTAACTGTGGTGCAGAACTTGCTCTGCATGGTGGTGACATTGCACACAAAGTTATTAGATACCTTTTTCTCATTCCTTGCTGCTGATTTTCACCATTAGTGCTAGAGAACTAGCCAAGTGGTACTGTAGATGCTAGAAGATTCTGTTAATCCAAAGAGAGGTTGGAGGAGCTGACAGAAAAGAAATTCAGTAAGAGCTGCAGAATAACAGCGATGGCTTAGTAAGTCCCCGCAACAAGGCTGGAGCATGGGAGCATGTTAGGAGGAAGTATCGCATAACCTCCTCATGTTCTTGTCTTCTTGCCTAGGCACCCATTCACAGCTACAATTGGAGAGAAAATGTTGGGTGAGTTTCATCCAGGTGAGTCCTGGTTTCATCGAGTACAACTATGTTTTTACACCAAAAATTGATATTTCCTCAGTAAAGCAGATAAGCTAATGACCAAACCTGCATTCATGTAGACTTTGTGGGTGGGAGCCAGAGAAAAAAGTCAATTTTGTTCTGCCTTTTAAAACTACACAGTTCTGAATATTTTGTGGTTACTTCACTATTAAAATTGAGATTTATTTTCCCATGAGTTGAGCCCTAAACCAGAAAGACGGATATCTCTTGTGTTGTATTAAAATAACGGTTAAATACCTCCAACTTTGCCAGAAACTGGAAGCCTTGAAGTGTCATTAAATTGAAGAATAAGAGTGACATATAATACGAATCTGATAAAATGTTATGATTTCTTTTCAAAGGGCTCATGCACAAGAACTTTGATAAGGTTTTTCATACTTACTGGATGTTACAATGGATGAGGTAATTGGCATACTCAGCTATTGGCCAAGTCCAAAGTGAGTACAACCACACCTTACATCATTGATTTGCTATTGAAATTTTTCAGATGAGTGAAAAGTAGACAAACGTAAGATGAAATGTCATAATAGAGAAGGGTGTGGTCACAAGGAGGGCTGGAAAGTGGAAGAGACTGGTATCACTAGCAGTGCTGGTTACAACAAAAGGGTTTCTGGATAATAGGCAGATAAACAGCAGAGAAATGGCTGTGTGCTCAAAGTATTTGCTTTTATCCTGCAGAGCTATTACACACAACATATGTTATGTCACTAAATAACATGCGTGAAACCAAAATTTGCTTAGAAGAACTGGATATTACTTTTTTAGCTGTAAAAATCCCCTGTGTGCCAAACAAATTCACTATATCAACAAATTCAGATAAAATCCCAAAGGGCTTGTGAAAGATAGGAGGCAATGAATAGTTAACTTGAGACTCAAGGAAACCAAATACCAAGACCTAATACTTGACAGTCTGTCCTACCTCGTATCTGGGCCTAGAAAACCATGGGCTGAGGCAGTAGCAAGATACAAGTAGAAATCCATGGG
Source organism: Mesitornis unicolor (assembly GCF_000695765.1). Taxonomy (NCBI): domain Eukaryota; kingdom Metazoa; phylum Chordata; class Aves; order Mesitornithiformes; family Mesitornithidae; genus Mesitornis; species Mesitornis unicolor. Next base: position 41,424 of record NW_010199856.1, read on the forward strand.
AATCTAAAGTTTGGAGCCAGGGAGAGATTTGTACTGAACCTTTAGAAAAGGAATCTCAGCTAGGGGTGGATTAATCAATTATATCACTTTATTTGATATAAAGTATTTTTTTATTGCTTTTAGGAAAATGTAAAATAGATAACATTTTCTCCATAACAAAGTTCTAGTAAGAAGTTAAGCAATCAAAATCACAACTAATAATAATAAATTGCTAGTATTGTTTATTACCTACGCTAGTCTCTCCAGGAAACTGTATTAAACAAATCAAATAATGGTGGCAATTACAGGAACGGAAACTATTTTTTCTCCTGTCTTGATTCTATCCTGGAAATAAAGTTGACTATTGCCATTTACTTGGGGATTTGAGGTTGTCCATCCCCAAAATAAGAAGGTGAGAGATCCACACTTGTTTCCTTCTAAACAAACCAATGAGGCATACTGTGGTGAAGTGAAGGGGATGCATTTGTTCCCCACAATCCCCACAAATTCAATTGCTTTGAATGGTTTTCATAGTTCATAATACCCACACAATCTCCCTAAGTCACGTACTATAGGACTTTTAAAGATATCTTAAGAATCAACTAGCTTTCACTACTAGAACCTAGATGCCTGTACTGTCCAATTTGTATGTACAGTATCTCCCAATTGAAAATTAACTTTTTCCTCTATTTAGAGAGGAAGCACAGGATAGTAGTTTGTAGATCTCTTTGAAAAGATAAATTGCAATATAAGAGCAATGAATCATTCTCAAGGGAAAGTGGATAGGCATATCTTAATAAGATAGGCACATGTTTTTGGTGATAATCCAGACCATGTCAATTCACAGGAGTAAATCACTTTGTATACTTTACTAATTTGAAATGAATGGCAGCTAGAAATGTCTAACGGATATTTGGAGCTGAAGGTCAAGTAATATATTATTGTAAAGGCATATTCCCCGAGATTTGCAATGAGGTTTGATGTATGACTTTGATTCTGTTTTAATATACCTGTTTCTTTTATGACTATCTGCATTAATTTGCTTTATGAAAGGAAGAAATATACCCCAAGTGGGATTGATGTGCTAGTACTTAATCCTGCTAAACTGTCTTCAGTCTTGGTCTATATTAAATGTGTGACTTTTTTGCTCAGTGATGCCAAGAAGTTCTTGGATGTAAAAATTGGCAGCCTCCCATGCAGAGAAAGGTGAAAGAGTACTTATCAATAGATGATGCTATAAAACCCATACTTTTGTTGCCAGGTCTCTAATTAAATTACCTTTTATTGCCTTTTTTTTGGGATTTATTTCTCTTATTTAAAGCTTTAACTTGCCTCATAAGCAAGATTTAAGATCTAAATGTAGCTGTCCTTCAACTGTTCTCCAGCTAAACAGTCCTAACAATTACCACCCTTTTAAAGTTTGGAAAAATAAAATGGTACTTAAGTAGAATATAGGATTGCCATGAAATAAAATGAATGACACCATTGAATAGGATTTTCAAAGCAACATTTCCTAGAAGCTCAAATCCCATCAAAAATCAGATTTTGGGGCACATACAAAGGCTATTTATGACTGAAGTATTACTTCCATGCATGTGTCTAAGTGTCACAAAAGGCTAGCTCAAAATCTGCCTCACAGCTTAGTCTTCAAAGCATACATACACAGCAATACTTTAATCTTTTTAATTCCCTAGATATTTATAATTCTTATGGAATACATGTCCAAGTTGCTTGATCTGAAAAACAGTGTCTGACACAGCAGCTTGTATGCAAGCTACTGTTACGCCTCTCTCCCAGCTGCATTTTCTGTGAAGCTCAATCTGTTGTATGTTCACACCACATTTTATACAACACAGCAACATTCAGATTAACAGAGGACATAGTTGCCATGATTGCTTTCATCTTAAAATATGGGGTGGTGTCAGTCATGCTTTTTATCAACAGCTGCTAAAGAATTACAGCAGTTTTCCATTGAGCAAGGGACTTGATTTCAAAAGCCTTTATCATCTTATGAAGCTTCTGCTCTCTATATCCAACATGCTTGGGCCTGCTGAATGAGCAAACTGGAATGCATGTTGGGTGAAAATAAGAAGAACCAATAATATTCACTGATCTGAAGACAGATATCAGTAAGAGAACATTTGCCAAAAAGATGAGGGAGATCCTATTAAAAATCTTAAAATCTTTTAAACAGAACAGACATGAAAATGTCTGCTTGTGGTGGTTATTTATAGCAAATATTACCAACATTATTATGGGAGTATGTTTTTAAACACTGCGTAATGTAATAAGGTAAACATTTTAAATTGTATTGAAGAACTGAGTAATATCTGAGAAGCAAAGGGAAACTCCTGAAATAAGCATAGCATGTTTTCTAGTGGCTTGACAGAGAGGTTCACTTTGCTTCACTTAGTTCAGCAGCTCCCTGTGCACCACCAGGGCTCTACCATGAATGATGTTTTAATAATGTAAAGGTGGCACCTAGTGTAGGCCATCCAATAAGGGACTTCAATATCTCTCTGAATCTGCACTGAGTGCCATCTGGGAGGATGGCAACATGGGCAGTATTGTCAGCCTTCTGTAATGTCAAGACAAGAAGAAATTAAGAAATATACCAAATTCCTGGGAGGAAAATGACTGAGGACAAAAGCAACATTAGGATACATTCTGGTGATTCAGGGTGACCAGTAGTGGGCTAATCAAAATGGTTTGGATTCAAGTATCAGAAGAAGAAACATGTAACATGCAAATATGCTCATTACAAGACAATAAGTTTCATTCTTTTATCTGTTTTCTATAAGTTAGCAGACAGATTCAGAGTTTGAACTGAACACTAAATATATTTGGTTATTATGCTTCATATTAGCATACTCACTAGTGATCAGTAAAAATGGTGTTCATAAATTGTCACAGGTGTGGTGCTAGGATATTTACTAAGATATTCCCACATTGCCTTAATTGCTGCACTGTGCCATCATTTTGGGGTCATTAAACAGTAAGACTGCTGAAGTAAAAATCAGTATAAGAAATACTGATGCCTTAATTTAATTCCAAAAATATTACTTAGTTTGGACCATTAGAATAATTGATTGCAAGCAGTATTTTGTGCAACGCAAGTAAGAGCTGCATGTGGACTAATTAATACTTTTTGGGATAGACTTATTTTAAAGCATTGAACATTATAGCAAAGAAGTAAAATACCTCTAAAAATTAAAGTCATTTCAGCTTTTGATATAAAATACACAGAGACTCAGTGAGCATGACCCTGTATGATAAAATACCATAACACAGCAGAGAACAGCGAGACACTGTGACACCTGGCTTATTAGATTTAAAACATAAATTAATCTGTTGTAAAATTAGAAACATATTATGGGATATATGAGGGATTGCAAAAACCCTGAAGTTCCAAATACAAATCCAAAATCATTCAGGCTAGTGTGTTCCTAGCCTCACTAAATCAGGGAAAATGAGTTTTATGAACAATCCACCAGATGGGAAAATGTTCAAATACCACAAAATGTTGATCAGATTTATTTGAAAAGCAAGCTGTAACCATATGCATATGAGAGGAAATAAAATGGATTTTCAGATATGCAAAGACTGCTGTCAAGCTTGCAGCTGTATAAATTTAATGCTATATTGCTGTTTTTACAGTAGACTTCCTTGATTTCACTTACCTATTTGCCAGCTAGTGTGATTAATATTGATTCAGTTTTACAAGCAATTAAACTGAAAAACATAAACAATCTTTCTACTGGCTTTTCACCAGACAGTAACATATATCTGAATTTTTGACAGGAGGGGTCTCTGAGACATATTAATATTGCAGCATCCAGAACATTTGTGCACAAACAGACCACACAGATATTATGACATCTTTACAACTTTGGGATTTCTCATTTATAATTCTCAGATTACAATAATTTACATGTATTCTACTGCACTGACTTCAGTTCATCTGCTGAAGTCAGAAGAGGGTATATTGATAGTTATAGCTGTTTGATAATGGGTGTAACTTTCTATTTTAACTTTATAAATGTTTTATTTGTTGAATTAGAAATGAAATCTGAAATAGAGATTAAAGGGATTTGAAGGTGCAGTTCACTCCTATTGAAACTAATTATGTCTAAGTAATTCCTTACATTTTTGTTTCATAGAAGTTTTTGTCTTTATATCAAGTCAACAGATGCAATTTATTTTTAAATATTTTGTAATTTTTTATCTTTAAATTATCACAAGCCACTGCTGATTTTAGGTTAGGTGATTAAACATCCTTTTCATAATATGTCGTTAGACGGCAGAAGTCCAGACTATTCTAAAACTAAAATGATTTTAAAATATGTCCAGTAGGGACCAAAATTGCCAGACACTGAAAAGAAGGCGGATATCAAAAACCATTTGTCCTCATGTTGGGAGTACCATCTGAGTGCTCTCACAGCTTTGTCTCCTCTTCTTGACTGGGAGAAGAAAGTTTGTATTTGGTCCATTGAGTATAGCATACAAAATCATTCTCCTGAACTGTTAGATTACTAGATTTGTATGGTTTATAAGATCTTCAAGTTGCTGCTGGTTTGGTGATGGCCATTGCCAATGTTGTGCTTTTTTAAAATTTTTAGCTAGTAGAAAGTTTACTATATTTTGGAAGTTCCCTACATCCCTGACTGTTGAATCAAGGTTGTGTTGTTGCACTACACTGAACTGGGTTTTCAAACTCCAGCAAGTTGTATGTGGTGGCTTGTGAAAAGCACAGTTCCTTGTAGGAAGTGTCTTCTACATTGGATCTGCATCAGTTATGCGGCAATTTGTGGGTAAGATTTCAATGCTGACCTCGTGCCGGATCTTGACTCCTTCAGCACCAACCACAGTCTTCAGATAAGGCTATGTTGCAGCTGTTAGCAGCTCCTTTGTGTTGTGCAAGGCAGACGGTAATGAAGCGTGTTTCATATTGAGTTCTCATCCACCATCAGTAGATGTTCAAGACAACTAAATTCTTCCTTCAGCTTACTAGTAAGGAAGTGAGTTTGATTAGTGTTTTGAAACAGATATAAAGAAAGAAGAAACATAAAAAAGACCAAGTAGGCATGTATGGGTAATTTTTTTTTACTTCCTTCTCATCTGCTTCCTACTTTTTTTCTATTTCTATTTCTTCTATCCTTCTGTTTAGATTTAAGTTCATTGGCAAATGACTGTTGTTAAATACTGTGCAGTGTCTAACACCAGGTGACATTTCAATTGCTGGGATATCTTAGAACTGTCAAAGTAAACTTTAAATACCACCAGGCTAGATGGAAGAGATCCTGGTGTCTTATCCACCAGGTTTTGAACTGAAAATTTCAAATCATGACTGGATTTTGGTATTATTACTTTTTATGAAGAAAAATGCATAATCAACTTCAGAACCAAAATAACAAATAAAATAAGAAAATATCAGCTATATCATTGATATCTCTATAATGTGCCAAAAAAAAAATCAGGTAATCTAGTAAAATGTAGCACATGATGAATTTTGCTTTTCCTTAAAAAGGATCAGGTGTGATTTCATCACTGAAATGAATGACTGTACTATGTGCCAACATAATAGCTAAATTTTATATATTCAGTCAGAAGACCTAATTAGTCAAATTTACCCCTCCTATGGCTGAGAAACCTCTTCTCAGCTCTCTCTCCCCTGTTTAATTTCCTCACCTTCCCACAGGAGGGATGCTGGGAGAAATTTTCCTCTCTCTTTCTGCTATGGAAAGGAGGACTGTTTCTAGCCCACTGTCCTCTCTCAGTAGACCAGTGATCTACACCAGGGTACAGAAACATGTCCTTGAAATCTAAATCAAGAACATTTCTCTGTCTTTCTCAGCCGGTGCTGGCAGCCTTGCCAAACTGCTGTACACCAAGAATTGACCAGTCCTGCACATTTTTATTGATTCACAACACACTCTCTGCAGCCTCTGCTGCACATTACCATTCTGTTGATGAGAATAACCGGACTGGCCATTCGCTTTTAAAGAGAGATGACTCCATAGCACAACAAAAACTCTGCTGTAAAACTAGAGGAAGTTCAAGGTTATTAACTTCCTTGTAGGCTCCCAGCTGGTTTCAGATGTATGCTGCTGTGTTATCATAGAGTACCTGAGGTTCTTTTGGAAAGCTTTGCTTTATTTGGTGCCAGTTTCTCCCAGACTGTTCATAACCAAGAGGCATTGCTAAGACAGTCAGCTTGTTAAAAGTACATTTCATTTCACGAGGAATTTGCAAATCCTAGGTTCAGCAACCTATACTTCAGGTTTTCAGACCAGAAATAAATTACTTACTCTGTCATGAGTGATTCTTACAATTTTATCTCAAAGTTTAGCATATTTTCATGGGTTTTTTTATGAATTTCAAAACTCCTAAATATTTGTAAGAAGGAATAGTTTTTATAATAATTTTAAATTAGAATATGTTGAATAGAGAGAAAAAGTTGAAAGGTCTATCTTGAAATTTCAAAATCTGAGAGCGAAAAATGCCTTTCCCCTCTCCACATTTTTAATATTTTTTCTTTAAGATGTATTTTAATGATCTTGGGAATACCATCTCTATTATCTTTTTAAAAAAATTACCTCAGAGGGCATAAATAAGAATGCAACTTGGTCTATGGAGTTCATAGAATGTTTCAATGACATGATAATGTCTATAAATTTACCCTACAAAACCAGCTATGCTCTTAATATATATCCATGGACACAACAGACAGTGATGAAAGCAAAAACTTTAAAGGTGAATTCTTCCATGCCGAGAGGAGCAGCAGGGGGAGGGAGAGTTTGTTTAAGATTACTGTGGGCAGGAAGAATTTGGATCGCTGATATGTTTTCTTTTCCCCACCAGATTTAAATCAGGTTTCCATATTTGGCTTCTAGACTCTTTACAAGACTTTTTTTTAGTATTAGGGAGCTTACAAATACTAAGATAATTGTAAAATATGAGCCTCTGACTGTGGCATCAGTGTCTCCTATGCGGTTTCTTTGGTTTGATTCTACTATATGTTAGGCATTTGGAGCATAGCACAGAAGACCAATTTGTTATAGTGTATGTCCAACAGAAGAAAGGATAAGCATGAAAACCCAACAGTCTAGATTAAGATATGACTGCTTTTTCTGTTACCATTAAATAAAGAAGAGGAACATACTGTTATTCTCAAGGTAGAAATTAATATAGCCTGTGACATGGACTTAACCAGTATTGAAGTGTATGTGAAACCTTGATGGGATTTTTTGGAAGGACATAGGCGTATGATGTTCTGGTCATACTGCCAAAAGCCAGAGATATTGAGTTTTTGGGTTTTTTTGGCATTTTCCTGTAAGGTCAATCCTCCTGAGGTTACTCTTCCATCTGGTCATGTGTCTGCTTCATTCCCTGGCTCTGCGCTAAGTCAGCTGCTGGCAACTCTAATGTGACAAAAACCCTCTTAAGTCGTCAAAGCCCAAAACTTGCCTTCTGGTATGCATAAAAAAGCAGAGATTAGTGGCATTAGGAGCTTCTGTTTTCCAAAGAGGAAAGTAGGTTGACAACAAAGCTCGTTCATGTCTGCCTTTAAAGGTTTGGGTGTTCTTTGCCTTACTAGGTAATCACCATTTCAAGCCTCTGAAATCCCAAGCTGAAAGACCAATTAGATATTACTCTGACTGTGCTGTTTGCTCTAATTTAGATTTATGACTATGTCAGTTCAAGGAATGAATCTCTCATATCAGACACAAAAGTATTCGTTTCACTGTTCCTATAGAATACAATGTTTCATTCACTGGCAAAATTCCCAGACCTTCAATATGATAGGAATAAATTATGTACATTTACATGGCACTTTTGTGAATTCTTAATTAAGGGATGGTAACCGCGATCTGAAAAGACGCATTTTATGTAGTGAGAAGAAGAATAAAACCATTAGCCCCTATAAATTGAAACATTTAGCAGGA